>NC_089786.1:4142500-4147500 GCF_040412425.1 Macrobrachium rosenbergii | reverse complement strand
TGATTGCCAAATTAATGGCTGTCAGTTTCTGATCGATGATAAATGATAAGATTTTCCTATTAATTTCTCCCCACTTACAGACATTCTGTTATGTGTAGGCTTCTTTCATCAGTGACTGTTTCATTTATTCCAAATAGACTTCATTCCTTGAATGATAGGATTCTTCTATTACAGAGAGAGAGAGAGAGAGAGAGAGAGAGAGAGAGAGACCCCTCATGTTGCAGAACAAATATCGACAGTCAACAGTCATGCTCAGTAGAAAAGACCACACTGAAGGAATGAAGAGGAAAAATATTGAAAAAAGAGAGAGAGAGAGAGAGAGAGAGAGAGAGAGAGAGAGAGAGAGAGAGAGAGGTGGGGAGCGAGTTGATGTTGCAGAACAAATATCAACAGGCAACAGTCATGTTCAGTAGAAAAAGACCACACTGAAGGAATGAAGAGAAGAATATTGAACAAAAGAGAGAGAGAGAGAGAGAGAGGTAGGGGGGGGGGATCATGTTGCAGAACAAATGTCAACAGGCAGCTGTCATGTTCAGTAGAAAAGACCACACTGAAGAAATGAAGATGAGAAATATTGAACAAAAGAGAGAGAGAGAGAAATTACCTGGGTTATGTTCACAAATTACACTTGAACGCTTCGTTGGATGAAAAAAAGAAACATGGGTAAGAGAGAGAGAGAGAGAGAGAGAGAGAGAGAGAGAGAGAGAGAGAGAGAGAGAGAATTTACCTGGATTATGTTCACAAATTACACTTAAACGCTTCGTTGGATGAAAAAAAGAAACATGGGAGAGAGAGAGAGAGAGAGAGAGAGAGAGAGAGAGAGAGAGAGAGAGTGACTCAAATTACCTGGATAATGTCAACAAATTACACTAACTCCCTCAAAGGATAAAAAAAAATAAAATTAGAGAGAGAGAGAGAGAGAGGCTAAAGCTGCACGACAACTATGAGGAAGTACAAATCAGACATAGAGTAAAACTGATAAATAAGAGAGAGAGAGAAGAGAGAGAGAGAGAGAGGAGGCTAAAAGCTGCATGAAGACAATTAGGAAGTAATGGACGGACTAGACGTTGAGAAAAACTGTTAAGAGAGAGAGAGAGAGGAGAGGTGAGAGGACAGGTGAGGGAAGGCCAATCGACTGTATCTTGCCCCTCCGCAGAGCGCTCCATGGCTGCCCTTCGCCACTCGACTTTGAAAACAAGTCTTCGGTCATAGATAAATTTAGATCGAACTGCATATTGTCATGCCATGAAGGATTTCCTCTCACCTGGGAGGTACCTGTTGGAAAGGGGGGGTGGGTGAAAATTCTCTCTCTCTCTCTCTCTCTCTCTCTCTCTCTCTCTCTCTCTCTCTCTCTCTCTCTCTCTCTCTCTCTCTCTCTCTCTCTCTCTCTCTCTCTCTGTACGTGTGTGACATTTGTATGAATATTCCTTGAGGAAGTTCAGTGTTTTGCTGCGTCGATGGATGTGCAGGTGATATGAGTTCATTATATTAATCTCTCTCTCTCTCTCTCTCTCTCTCTCTCTCTCTCTCTCTCTCTCTCTCTCTCTCTCTCTCTCTCTCTCTCTCTCTCTCTCCAAATATATATATATATATATATGCATATATTTGTTTTTATATATGTATGTATATATTTATGTATATGTGTGTGTGTGTATGTATGTACTTATATATACAGTGTGCGGAGTGTGTGCGTGTCAACTTTGTTTTTGCGTAAGTAAGTAAACATTGTTTCATGTTTTTATCCCAAAAACAAAACCCGTTTCCCGAGCGCATTGTCTTAATGCCTGAAACCTGGAAAAAAAAGTTTATGTATCTCTCTTTTTTTTTATTGGTTTTTGATTGCAAATTCGTGAAACCTCAAGCGACTCAAAAAAAAAAAAAAAAAAATAAAACACTCAGACAATGAGGAAAAAATTTATGGCTACAAACGAATCGATGTTTTCCTAATTTGGGCGAACGAAGGGCGGTTGGAATTTGCATCAGATTTTGAAATGATTAGTGAGTGGTCGTGCTTTTTATGACTACTACCACTACTACCACTACTACTACTACTATTACTATCACTACTGTTATTATTATTTTTTTTCTAGTAGAGGATGAGTCCGATTATTATTATTATTATTATTATTATTATTATTATTATTATTATTATTATTATTATTATTTATTATTATTATTATTATTATTATTATTATTATTATTATTATTATTATTATTATTATTATTATTATTATCACAGGAAAGGTCAGAAGTATTTTGGGGTCTGGTAATGATTTGAATTGAGGCGTAAATATATTTTTATATTGTTGGGGAACTTAAGCAACATTTCATCAAGGATTACTGTTTGCTTTGCATCACTGTGTTAGCTTTTGTATCTGTTGTATGTACACACTTACATTTAGGTATGTATGTATGTATGTATGTAAGTATTATACATAATACGCGAGTTTTATATTTGTTTAAAAGAACTTCCCATTTTTCATTTAGAAATCATTCCTTCTTAAGCGTACTCTTTTTAAAAGTACCCATACCTGTATCGAAATCTTTGTCCTGTTCGTAAATTATGTATATGTATGTATGTATGTATGTATGTATGTATGTATGTATGTATGTATGTATGTATGTATGTATGTATGTATGTATGTGTGTGTGTCTATGGACGTGTTTTATATTTTCAAAGAATTTCCACTTTTTATTCAAACATAATCCCTTACTGAACACATTCTTTCACAAAACACTATACCTGTATCGAACGCGGTAGCCTTATCCTCATTGCGTATCGAGACTGCAAAGGCACTAATGCTTTGTCTGAATGCCTGCACGCAAGCAGTAAACACAGGAACAAAAGAAATGGTTCTTGCTGCTTGTTTTATACATAGCGACCGCAAAAACGTAATGCTTGCTCCCTCAAGCATGCAATGACCGCTTGAGAGAAGTAAAATAGAGGTGGGAACTTTGCTTGCATTTTGCAGGTGAAATTTATTTAATTTTACAGGTAATTGTTGTGATTGGTGTTTGTGTTATTATCTTTTGTTATTTTGTTATTTTTAGCGTTCATTTGATATTTAGGGGTTATTTCGTTGAAGTTTTTATTTATTTATTTATTTATTATTATTATTATTATTATTATTATTATTATTATTATTATTATTATTATTATTATTATTATTATTATTATTATTATTATTATTATTATTATTATTATTATTATTATTATTATTATTATTATGTTTTTGCTTTTGTTATAATTCATTTCTGTTGTCAATACTGCATATTTTAACTAATGTAAATTTTAAGTTTATTATTATTATTATTATTATTATTATTATTATTATTATTATTATTATTATTATTATTATTATTGCGTTGTTGTTGTTGTTGAGTTATGTTATGATTGTTATTGTTCTTTGTTATTGTTGTTCTTTGTTACTGTTGTTCTTTGTTACGTGTTCTCATCAGCCACCACACTAACACATGCAGGTAGAACAAACCAAAATCCGCCGTGAACCAGACGAACGACCCACCACAGAACAAAAGCTCTCTCTCTCTCTCTCTCTCTCTCTCTCTCTCTCTCTCTCTCTCTCTCTCTCTAGGAGAGCTGTTAATCAGCTCAGTGGTCTGATAAAATTAAGGTATACTTTCTCTCTCTCTCTCTCTCTCTCTCTCTCTCTCTCTCTCTCTCTCTCTCTCTCTCTCTCCGCGAAATCGCAAAATCAAATTTCTGAAGACTGCCAAGCGTCCCTCACGTTAAGGGACGACTTAATTGGAGAACAAAGGGAAGAACAAGTGGTAGAACAATTGGGAGAACAAATTGGGGAACACGTGGAACAACGAATGGGAGAACAGATGGAAGAACACGTGGAAGAACAAGTGGGAGAATACATGGAAGAACACGTGGGAGATCACATGGAACAACAAATGGGAGAACAAACGGTAGAATAAATTGGAGAACAAATGGGAGAAAAAATGGTTGAACAAACAGTAGAGCAAATGGGAGAACAAGTAGAACAACAAATGGGAGAACAAATGGGAGAAAAAACGAAAGAACAAATGAGTTCTTGAAGCACTTGCGGACGGGAGACGGCCGCAAAGATTGGCCTGAAAGTCTGTTCTTAGCCTAGAACACAAAGGGGCTGGAGAACTGGCTGAATTAGAGCAGCAAGCTAGGCAATTAACTTTTTTTTCAAGTTATGCACGCGTGCTTTCATTTTTTATTTTTTTTAATGAAAAAGGAACTAAAGGAAGTTTTAAAATTTTTTTTTTTTTCATTTTTAAGTCCTAATGAATTTTTCAAGGTTACGTTCCTCTGCATAATCAGGATAGAAGGAACTCAAGTGTTTTCAGTTTCAAGACTATGCACGTTTTGTCTTCTCTGCCTGATTTAAAAGAAAGACATTTGATAAATTTTTCAGATTTTTTTTTTTTTTGCTCATAATTAAATTTCACTAGAATTAGAACAAGCTGCATTTGAATTAAAACCGAAGTTGATTTTTTTCCTCAGTTCACTTAATATTTTTGATAAGTTTTTCGAAAGAAATTTTTTTCATAATTTACTTTCATTAGAATTAGAACTTTGAACTAAAACAGAAGTTGATTTTTTCCCCTTCACTCAGTATTTTTTATCAGGTTTTCCAATTTAATTTTTTTGCTCACAATTTACTTTCATTATAACCATAACAAGAATTTGAATTAAAACAGAAGTTGATTTTTTTCCACAATTCACTTAACATTTTTTATCAGTTTTTCAAAATTAATTTTTTTATCATTTAATTTCACTGGGATTTGAACAATTTGAATTTGAATTAAAAACAAAGTTGATTTTTTTACGCAGTTCGCTTACTATTTTTTTTATCTGTTTTTCAAAATTCATTTTTTTATATAATTTAATTTCACTGGGATCAGAACAAGTTGAATTTGAGCTGAAACAGATCATTGATTTTTTGCCTTCAGACCAAGTTTTTGAAATTCATCAACTTTCTCTTCTTCTGAAACCAGAGCAT
>NC_089786.1:4125000-4135000 GCF_040412425.1 Macrobrachium rosenbergii | reverse complement strand
TGTATTCGCTTGCATACGTGTAATTGTGTCAACCTTTTGATTCTGACTTTCTACAGCGCACGCGCGTGCATGCACACGTACATGAATATGTATTAATGTAAAATAGTCGATTTTGATTTTTTTTAAAGCCTGCATGAAAGCAATTTGTTTTTGAGATAATCAAACCGCACACACATGTTATGCCGTAATGATGGTGTACCCATGAAACCAATTTATTTTGATATAATTATACGCACGCACCCCGCCTCCCTGTTTTAGCAAAAATATTTATCAACTATAGCTTTTGTTTTTTTTATAATTTAGTTAAAAAACACGTGTGGGCGCAGAACGTGTATATATATATGCAAACATTTAATTTTTAATTCCTTTCAACGCGCATGCGTCAGACGGGAATATTTATTTACGTGAAACGTTTGCAAAGGTGAAGGAGCATTTACGGAAGAATTTGTTCCTTTTTAATTTTGTTAAAAGCATACAAACAGAAAATACATGGGAATATACGTATGCAGTTTATGATAAACGTGGTTTGGAACAATTTAATCTTCTGGTTTGAAAGAAATTAGGTCATTTAACTTTTAGCAATATTATGATGATGGGACTTAATATGCTTAAAAGATGATATTGACTCACTGCGTATAATATATATATATATATATATAATATATACATATATATATATATATATATATATATATATATATATATATATGAATCACGGTGATGTGATAAATAGTCATATATATACGGCCAACATGGCAGAGGTGGGTGGATATCGTCTCCAAACGCAAAACACCTGAGTTCGATGGGCTGATGGGTCATTTATACCCTCTTGTGGCCGACTGGTTAGTGTGTATGATTCCCCAATCCGTCGCTGGTTCGATCCCACGGGACGGTGGACTTATTATCACCTAAAAATTCCCCCTTCGGTAACATATATGAAAATATATTATCCGAGTGTAGATATGGATATTAAAGGACGTTTGTATGATTGTATATGAATCACGGTGATGTGATAAATAGTCATATATATATATATATATATGTATATATATATATATATATATATATATATATATATATATATATATATATATATATATATATTATATATATATATATATATATATATATATATATATATATATATATATATATATATATATATATAGAGAGAGAGAGAGAGAGAGAGAGAGAGAGAGAGAGAGAGAGAGAGAGAGAGAGAGAGAGAGATCGGGAGATCGGCAATTACAAAAGACAAAAATTAATTGCTAACTCAGCAGGTGTATGAAAACCGCAAGCACACAAGCAGGAACATCACGTGTTATGAATTTCAAAAAAAAAAAATCGCGCCGTCTCTTTCTTGTTGCTGTGGTCTGCCGCACATTGAATCTTGTCTTAGATCTGGTTTTTCTTTAATTTAGCCAGTTTTCCTAATATCTTATCCTGCGGTTTTTTTTTTTTTTTTGTGGCTGGGTATAAAGTTTTGGTTTTATTTATTCAGTATCAGCCAACCAGGTATTTAGATTAATAGACTACTTTTCCGGCCGCATGTTGTGTTAAACAAACAGCTCTTGTAAACTTTTTATTTCTATTGCTGAAATAGTTTTAATTTTTGTGATAAAAAGTTTCATTTTGATAAATAATACTTCAAGATATATATATATATATATATATATATATATATATATATATATATATATATATATATATATATATATATATATATATATATATATATATATATATATATATATATATATATATATATATATATATATATATATATATATATATTTCAAACAAAGAAATATAATACTCTATGATTGATGTTGATAACTAACCTACAAGTTATTAAAACGAATTAATATACACGTTATACACACATATACATACATACATATATATATATATATATATATATATATATATATATATATATATATATATATATATATATATATATATATATATTTGTGCGTGTGTGTGTAACGTGGTTGTATATTAATTCGTTTTAATAACTTATAGTTAGTTATCAACATTAATAGCAAAGCATTAGAACTCTTTGTCTGAATAACTTGTAGATTAGCTATCTACATTAACCCGTAATTACAGAAGAATTGAATTCTAAAACGTTATTTCTTTTTGCCGAGCAATCAGTTTTAACAGCCAATCATCCCGACTGTATTCTAAGAAAAAATAATGAATTAAAAAGCTACCATCGACTCCCATCCCGTACCTGACAACGATAACGAAAACGAGGAAATTGGACATTACGTACCACTGCATTTACCTCACACGTAAATAATTGAGGACCACGCAACTGACGTCAAAAAAAGAAGAAAAAAAAAACACACTTACTGCCATCTTGCCATCCACAAAACGAAGAAGTTCATCTTCATAACAAAGTCTCCTCAGGTGACCTTGACCGTCTAAAAGGAGCTGCGCGCGGTTTCGAGTCATTACAGCGTCGGTCCACGCATGCGCAGATGGTCTGTTTTTCTTCAGAGTCCTATACGCAGATGACACTTACAGACTTGTGCAAGGAACATCTCTATGTTTCTGAGGACCTTCCTGGTAGCATAATCCGCATGCCGAGCGTAGCCTCAGGCTACGGAGCCAGTTTGTTGTTGCTTTGTTGTTGTTGCTGTTGCTAATTGCTGTTGTTGTTGTTGTTGTTCTTGTTGTTGTGACGGGAGCGAAGGAGAGGGGCGGGGTGGGGAGAGGAATGGGCGGGTGCTTGCGAAATTTAGATTTCGATGTATCTTGAAAATGTTTGAACGGATTTTGCGTCGGGAAATCTAAAATATGAAAAATTGCAACTTTATCTGAATAGAATTATAGTATTAAGAAATGAAATGTAAAATACATAATCTGTAAAATTCACTATATATGTCAATATAGTGCAAAATCGTTTTTGTAGTATGTTAATATTAAGGCCATAGCAAGAAAAATTGTACATTTATCTAAATAAAATTGTGGCCAAACCACACTACATTACTCTTACTAATACTTAACTTTCTAAACTATTCCCTACCATGGTTAGCTAGCTAACTGCCCTCATTCTTCTTTCACCCACCTTACCTATCAAAAAAAAAAAATCTTGCAAATATTATGGACTTTAGTGATAATAAGATCTGGAATATTTGAATACACATATACATTATACATATATATATATGTGTGTGTATATAAGCTTGAAATAAAACATAAAGGCAAAATCAGTAAAAAAAATATTTATCACCTAAATTACCTATCTTACTTTTAGCTACAATTCTCAAACTCAGTTAACCTTTCCTCTCCCAATGCAAAACGAAAAACCTTTGCAACTGTAGAAATTGCAAGACAGTTAAAATCACCTTCAACACACGCATTAAATAAAAGCAATTTCGAACACAGTAGGATGCAACGGCATTTTCTTCCTCCTTCACTAATTGCATCTTTACTGTTTCCACGTCTTTCGCAAGGACACTCCAAGGATACTTGCTAATTGTTATTGTTATCCTTCGGGTCTCAGATATCCTTTGCGACTGCTGCTTCTGCTGCTGCTGCTGCTGCTGTTGTTCGGTGCTTCTGGGTACGATGAGCTGTCCGTCGAGCGTGCTTGTTTGTCCTTGCGAATAATCATTATTATTCACTTCCAGATATGTTCGGTTTCTGTCAAGAATTGTATTGTGTGTATATACTGTATATATATGTGTGTGTGTGTTTGTAAATATATATGTTATATATATATACGAGTATGTATATTTATATATATATATATATGTGTGTGTGTGTTTGTAAATATTATATATATATATATATATATATATATATATATATATATATATATATATATATATATATCTCTATATCTATATATATATATATATATATATATATATATATATAAATATACATATACAGGTATATATATAATTATATGTGTATATAAGTATATGTATATGAATTCCTGTCATTTATACACGCATGACTTCTTTGTGGTCACAGATGTTAAGCCACAAACATTTTTAACGTTCAATTAAAAAATGTATGTATATTTATATATATATATATATGTGTGTGTGTGTTTGTAAATATTATATATATATATATATATATATATATATATATATATATATATATATATATATATATATATATATATATATATCTATATCTATATATATATATATATATATATATATATATATATATATATATATATATATATATATATATATATATATATACATATACAGGTATATATATAATTATATGTGTATATAAGTATATGTATATGAATTCCTGTCATTTATACACGCATGACTTCTTTGTGGTCACAGATGTTAAGCCACAAACATTTTTTAACGTTCAATTAACTATAGGCCTACGTGGAAAAAATATGCGTGGATATATACTTTATTTATTTATTTATTTTTAATTTTCCTGATTACCAGTAAGCCGTTTCTTCTTATCGAAGTGAAGGTTTCTAGGGAAAAATAAAGCTTAGTCACTGCCACATTCCTCCTTAAAATGCCAAATCGATAATTAAACCTGCTCAGAAAACTTTTATATAACAGACACTGTAAATCTTATTTGTTCCTGTTATTCTGTTTTTAGTTTTCTGTAAAAGAAAACTATTGTGCCGGCTTTGTCTGTCCGTCCGCACTTTTCCTGTCCGCCCTCAGATCTTAAAAATACTGAGGCTAGAGGGCTGCAAATTGCTATGTTGATCATCCACCCTCCAGTCATCAAACGTACCAAATTGCAGCCCTCTAGCCTCAGTATCTTTTATTTTATTTAAAAGGTTAAGGGTTAGCCATGATCGTGTGTCTGGCACCACTATAGGTGCGAACAACACAGGCCACCACCGGGCCGTGGCACAAAGTTTCATGGGCCGTGGCTGAGAGCTTCATGGGTCGTGGCTGAGAGTTTCATACAGCATTATACACTGTACAGAAAACTCGCCTGCGCCGAAGACACTTCGGCACATTTTTTACTTGTTTTTTCGAAAAAAATTCTAGCCCTCCTTCAGTCACATTGTTTATGCTCGAGTTAACCCATTTTTTTTTTTTAAAGGACCCCGAGATTTAGGCCATATGGCTCAACTAGGTCGAACATTCTCTAATCTGGACCAGGGAAATTGGCGCGTGCAAACCAGCGTTAGTTCCGAGTCATTAGCGTTTAATAAGGGGGATCTGACGCAGTTCCACCTCATCTTGGGTGGGACAGAATAGAGACAGGTGGCTGACAGGTTGGGAAGGACAGCAAATTTTTAAACCAGGATTCATATCATTATATTGACGAGTAAAGATTGTGGAACATTTTATTGAATGAAAACGGAAGTTATTACTCGTGGCCCAATGGTCAGGACGCTTTCCTCGCCAGCAAGTTTTCCCGAGTTCAGTTTTCGAGAGAGGCAAAACAATTTAGACATGCCCCTTGAAGTCCAGTTGTCCCCTTCTTGACTAAAGAGCTCATTATGGTAGCTAGTTGACTATAGTGGGTCGCAACCTGGCTAAGCAAGACATTGATCTAGCAGTCTCATCCCAGAAGACTTGATGAGAACCCTCTGGAGTCGCGCATGCGCATTATAAGAAGAAATGATGAAAATGAAGACTACGTCATTACATATACCCCATACCAGTAAAATGCAAAATCATGATGGGTATCATTACTATAAAATATAAAAACATGGTATCATTACCGTAAAATGCAAAAATATGATGGGTATCATTACCATAAAATACAAAAGTATGATGGGTATCATTACCATAAAAGGCAAAAACATGACGGGTATCATTGCCATAAAATACAAAAACGTGATGAGTATCATTACCATAAAATAAAAAAACATGATTGGTATCATGGCATGGAGATCTCTCAGAAAATCTCGCATAGAAACGCTATAAACACTGGCGCCCTTGAGGGTCCAATATAATCCCCTTGGGGTGAAGCAGGGAGTCTCAGAGAGGTCGTTTGGTACGCCGCTCGAACTTCACGACTACCTCTCGTAGTCCTTGTTGGTTTTGTTTGGTAAGACCTGTTGTCACAGTGATCACTAATGCAATGACTCTCTGGGCTTATGCAGTGATTACTGTTATCGTTGTAATAATAATAATAATAATAATAATAATAATAATAATAATAATAATAATAATAATAATAATAATAATAATTCAGATTAAAGAGGGGGAACCGTACAGATTCTCGAAAGCTCTCTGTTTATGTTTATTTTTTAAATATATTTGTAGATACATAACTGTGGATTTGTTTCTCCATTTTCAGACTCGTACTACTAAGTAATAATAATAATAATAATAATAATAATAATAATAATAATAATAATAATAATAATAATAATAAAGAAACAAATCCACAGTTATGAATCTGTGCTTTAAATTTGTACAGATACATAACTGTGGATTTGTTTCTCCATTTTCAGACTCGTACTACTAAGTAATTTTTCAGTAATAATAATAATAATAATAATAATAATAATAATAATAATAATAATAATAATAATAATAATAATAATAATAATAATAATAATAATAATAATAATACCTAAGGCGTGAATAGCAAGGAGGTTGGAGACGAGGTTGGAAATTTTACGACCATTCCTTTATGACACTTGCTGGCTGCGTTTATGGCGAAATTTGATACCCTCGCCTTTCTTGGAACCTGGAACCTGGAACCACCTTTCAGAGCGCAAACTCTTGTACTTGCCTTACTGGTAGGGAGAGGTTCTCTCTCTCTCTCTCTCTCTCTCTCTCTCTCTCTCTCAGTGATTTAAGGATAAACGAGGCTGAGAGACACACCAGTTCAGGTGACAGATAAACTATAAATTCTGTTGTCAAACTAAAAAAATATATATATATATATATATATATATATATATATATATATATATATATATATATATATATATATCCCTATATTTTATACATCTCTCTCTCTCTCTCTCTCTCTCTCTCTCTCTCTCTCTCTCTCTCTCTCTCTCTCTCTCTCTCCTTAATTGGGTTTTCCTGTCCGTGCGTGAGGAAGGAAATTTTCCCTTAAATTTCGGACTATGGGGCTATCTCTCCTGCCTTAATCATGCAGAGGTTTTGACCTTACTGTAAAGAACGAGTCCCCTTCTCTCGTTTCCTTCTCTCGTTATTTTTTTTCACATACTTTTTTCCTTTTCCTTGTTTCCTTCACAATTTGCCTTTTTTCCTCCCCCTTTCACTTTTCCATGATTTTTCTTAACAATTCACTTTTCCCCGTTTCATTTTCCAGCTACTGATTCAAAGTTGACTTTTTTGTTGTTAATGATTTGTGGAAAAATTGCAAGTGCTGCAGTAGTATATGTATTATATGAAAATACAATTATTATTATTATTATTATTATTATTATTATTATTATTATTATTATTATTATTATTATTATTATTATTATTATAGCTTTTGTATATCAATAGATAATTATTTTAAAGTCACAGTGGTAAGAATGAGGCATCGTTATTATTAATATTTTTGTTTATTAACATTATTGTTATTATGTTTGCCAGTTCCTTTTATTTCTTATGGTTATGTACAAAGGATGAGCAAATCGCGCCTTCTGCCTCGATATGATTACCATTATTATGTATGTGATAACTTGCATGTCAAATAATTATATTCGAAAAGTGGAAAGTCTACGGTTATTGCACACCCCGTTTTACGAGTTCTCAATCACGGGTGACTGACTTCCTCGAGTCAACAACAACAACAATAATAATAATAATAATAATAATAATAATAATAATAATAATAATAATAATAATTGTATTTTCATATAAATACATATACTACTGCAGCACTTTTCCACAAATCATTAACAGCAAAAAAGTCAACTTGGAATCAGTAACTGGAAAATGAAACTGGGAAAAGTTAATTGTTAAGAAAAATCATGCGAAGAATGAAGTCATAACAATTTGTGCCGCTCTGACGGGCAGCCGTCGCCAAATACCGGATGCTGTTGACACAGGCTGTTACACATCCGAAGTGGATGGTCGGAAGTGGGTCCTTTTGGGACAGGTACATATATGTAATTCAATTCCATTGCCGGACCCTTCAGAGTGATTGACCTGTCAAACTTTCCAGTCGCGTGAAATTTGAGTCTTATGTCATTGGCGAAGCTTTCGTGAAAATCGTGTTCTTATCTTATCATTAGTATTAGTAGCAGTACTAATACAAAAGTAATAGCAGCGATGTTAGGGGTGATAGAAGTAGTAGTGGCAAAATTGCCAGCGTTTTGTTCAAACTATTTATTTCTTTTAATTTTGTTACCTTAAGATGTGAAGGTTCCGATAGGTGTTATTTTTCAATTCCTTTTCGTGTAAAAAGTGTAAATGTAGCATTCACACTTTTACAAGTATTGTAAACGTAAAACGAACAGATGTGTCAATAATATCTCAACAAATATTATTAACCTTATCAGTGGGATAATACACCATTCAGAAATAGATTGAAAAACAATGTTAACAATGCACTACTGTAGATACAATACACTGTATTTCATAAGATAAAATACAGTGAATAATTCAAACAGATGGTAAATTACAAAGTATTTTTAACACACCAGAGAAATACTTCAAAAGAAGACTTGACGAAAACCCCACATTCAGGCACAGAAGACGATACGATTGAAGAAAGGGCTTCACCAAAAGGCAGCGATTTTGTCAAAGCAAGTGTTGTCTGCACGCTGAATCGGTCCTTATCCGGACGATAAGGACCATCCGGTTTTCGGGTGCCATCCGGTGAAGACAGTTTTGTGACGGTCATTCAGAGTTCGCCGGGCTAAGTGGACAGTGTTATATACCTCCCTGTTGATTCAAAAGGGGAGACAGTTTTATTTTAATTTTTTTGGACCGTTTTTTTTTTTTTATTTCTGTCCGTGAAGTCTACAAAAATTAATTGTTTCAAGGAAAGTTTTTAGTAAACTACACGACATCTAAGTTCAAGAACAAATAGCGGCGATTTAGAAAAAAATAAACAGTTTTTTATCATTGAAACTTACAAAATATTGCTTGGACGTCAGTTTTTATCGTTGAAACTTACAAAATATTGCTTGGACGTCTAAGTAAAAAAAAAAAATAGCCACGAATATTTTAAATATATTTTGAGCAGTTTTTCGTGCCAGTGAAAACGACAGAGAAAATAATTCAGAATATTTTTAATCTGAATTTGTGTGTGTGTGTGTGTCCTTTTGATAAAGTAATCGCTGTATCAACGTAAACAACCAACTTTGCATGATGTGTTAAGCGTGTTTCAATTTTAAGAAAGTCTCAGCAATTAGAGAGTCATTGTTTTAAAGGCGATTTTAATTGGTTCCATATTTATAATCAGTAAAACGCGAGCGTTCAGCTTTCCGTGCATGACAAATTGTGGGACGCTTTGATAAAAACGGTGTTTATGGAAGTGTACACGTTTGAATTTTGTGTTGATAAGAAGGTATTTTAAAAATAATACAGCCATGAGTCGATGTCTGAACAGGCACATATGGGGTAAGATTCTTTTGTTTATATTTATATATGTGTATGTATATATATATATATATATATATATATATATATATATATATATATATGTGTGTGTGTGTGTGTATATATGTATGTATATATAAATGTACATGTATATTATATATATATGTATATAATGTGTGTGTTTATCACCAGTAATCCTTATTATTTTCAATAACAACGTAATATTCATACATACAAAAGCATACATCCGTTCGCTTGGTTACACATCACACGTCATGAATACTTACTATATTAATTCAAGCAACACTGTACCATTCCAACATGCAATAACATACATACATAACTATATACATATATACATACATCATTCACTCTGAGGTGCACCCCGGCTTTTCTCATGATCTTCCGTTATACCCCAAAAAGAGTTCCTCCTTTCTATCAGGTCCCCAGAGGTCAGAGACCTACCTCTTGTACTCTCTTACTCCTGCCATGCCCGGGGCACCTCAGTC
>NC_089786.1:4117500-4122500 GCF_040412425.1 Macrobrachium rosenbergii | reverse complement strand
CGTTAACCGTCGGAGAGCGAGAGTGACCTTTCGTTGAAGCGGGGTCGGGGGTGGGGGATCATCGGGTATCGAACAGATGCTTATATTTAACCGTTCATAACGGAAAACCTCTGGGATTAAGGAAAGTATTTCCGTTCTCTCCTCATTCGAAGTAGCCACTCACTGCTGTCTCATCTAAAGGTCAAACGTGATAATGCAATAGGCGACACGTGATTTTGTCCTGTACTCTCTCTCTCTCTCTCTCTCTCTCTCTCTCTCTCTCTCTCTCTCTCTCTCTCTCTCCTCATCGTGGGAGATTTCGTTGTACTTGAGTTACTGCCATCGCAAATCTCTGAGTTCTCTGCTCGACTCTGGCCATCGCAAGTTCTCCGTTGTTAGCATGAGGTTCAGTTCTAAGTTTAGTAATGTTTCTCTTTTGTCTCTCTTTCATTTCTCTCTCTCTCTCTCTCTCTCTCTCTCTCTCTCTCTCTCTCTCTCTCTCTCTCTCAGCATTTCTCCGTTGTTAGCATGAGTCCAGTCAGTTATAAATACCGTAATGTTTCTATTTTGTCTTTCTTTCATTTTCACTTTTACTCTCTCTCTCTCTCTCTCTCTCTCTCTCTCTCTCTCTCTCTCTCTCTCTCTCTCTCTCTCTCTCTCGTCGGAGATGATTTCTCCGTACTTGAGTTACTGCACGACTTGACTATCGCAAATCTCTGTATGGAGGTTGTCTTTGTGGTGTTCACTTTTACTCTCTCTCTCTCTCTCTCTCTCTCTCTCTCTCTCTCTCTCTCTCTCTCTCTCTCTCTCAGCATTTCTCCGCTGTTAGCATGAGTCCAATCAGTTCTAAATACCATAATGTTTCTCTCTCTCTCTCTCTTCTCTCTCTCTCTCTCTCTCTCTCTCTCTCTCTCTCTCTCGTAATGTCACCTACTATCACATAAACTAACTTGTTCTTTCCATAATGTAAGTCTTTTTCCTTGGCATAGCTTGAGGTCATAACTGAAGTAATACAATTTTCTAGATTTAGCCAGGAAAAGGGATTTTGCTTTGAACGGACTGCAATTTGCAGTAGTCTGTTTTGAAGTTTTGTTGCTCAGAAGGAAATTTTATGGACTGAATTTATGGTAAGTAATTAATTCCTATCATATATTTATTGGAGTTTGTACCCTGGGTTAAATTTAGGGTCACATTTTAAAAAATTATTTGTTGCACCAAACGAAAGATATCATTGCCTTCACTTATTAATGAGAGAATTAATGAAATCAGTTAATTAAGTTAATTGCTTTATTTATTTACTTATCTATTTATTCAATTATTTATATATTTATCTTTTATACTGCGCATCCTAAGCATATTCGAACCACTC
The DNA here is from genome assembly GCF_040412425.1 of Macrobrachium rosenbergii. NCBI lineage: Eukaryota > Metazoa > Arthropoda > Malacostraca > Decapoda > Palaemonidae > Macrobrachium > Macrobrachium rosenbergii. The sequence continues at coordinate 4,121,152 of NC_089786.1, read as the reverse complement.
AATCACTCAACCAACCGCTCACGCAGTTGAAAAAGTAAACAACGCAACTGGTTATTAACACAGTTGCTTTATTTACACAGTTGCATTGTTATTTACACGGTTGCATTATTTACCCAGTTGCACAATCATAGCGAGTTCACGCTCCAAGCTGAGCCTGACACACCCACGCGTAATGACTCAGTCAAAACAAATGATCATCTTCATCATGACAGAAATGTGACTCTCGGTAACCTTTGTCTTGGCGACATGAAATGTCACTCTTGATCACCATTTACATGCCATGTGCTTGGGACCACGCTGCGCCCAGAGTGATGATGGTGATGACGAAGGCGGGGCAAGGGTAAAGGGCGTGGGTATCGTTGATGGTTTGAGCAAGGGCATGGGGTATGTTAGAGCTAAGGGCGTGGGCAAATAAGAGGAAGGGTAAAGGTGCTATAGGGATGAGCAGAGACAGGGGCAAAGATGGGTGAGGCATGTGAGAGGCGGGGCAAGGATAAGGGCGTGGGTATCGTTGATGATTTTAAGCAAGGGCATGGGGTATGATGAGCCAAGGGCGTGGGTAAATAAGGGGAAGGCTTAAGTAAAGACAAGGCACAGATGGTGATGGCAAAGGCGGGGCAAGGGTAAAGGGCGTGGGTATCGTTGATGGTTTGAGCAAGGGCATGGGGTATGATAGAGCTGAGGGCGTGGGCAAATAAGGGGAAGGGCAAAGGTGGGTGAGGTATGTGATGGGTGATGACAGAGGCGGGCAGGGTTAAGGCCGTGGGTATGGTTTAAGGTGTGAGTAAGGGCAAGGGCATGGTTTATGATGGAACCATGGACGTGGGCAAATAAGGTGAAGGGCAAAGTAAACATAGACATAAGTAAAGACAAGGTCAAAGATGGACGAGAAAAGGCGTGCTTGATGAAGAGGTGGTTCAGGGCACAGACATGGGCGTAAGGAAGGGTATGGGCGTACAAAAGGGCGCGAGCAAGCTCTTAGAATAAAGGGCTCTGGATAATGATGATGTCAGGGCAATTATAAAAGATTTTAGAAAATGTTATCACTTATTTTTATAATTAAATAGGTAAGAAATCTGAGCCTTACTTGTCGTTATAGTTTGTTTTCCTTAAACATTCTCTCTCTCTCTCTCTCTCTCTCTCTCTCTCTCTCTCTCTCTCTCTCTCTCTCTCTCTGTACCAGTTAGAAAAGGCTGATTAATTTGATGTTAATAAAGGCGTTTCTTCTCTTGAATTGTTTCATATCTTTTTTAAGACAATGTCATACACAACTTATATATAAAGAGCAATACTTTTCGTAGCTGTGCTATATTTTTATATTGTCTTCAGTACCCATCAAAAGAAAAAATGAAATATTTAATTATTAATTTCTAACTATTAATGTATTTTCATGATAGTGATCACCTTAATTTCTGTATTAGACTCTTAATGACGTCATAGTAGACTTGTCAGTGACGTCATAAAGACAGTTCTCAGTGACGTCATAGAAGACGGTTGTCTGTGACGTCATAGAAGACGGCTGTCCCAGACATAAACAGATTCTCTCCCTCCTCCTCCTCCTCCTCCTCCTCCTCCTCCACCCAATATGTGGCGGTGACTCATGTCTAGAATATTGATCGTCGGTTACACGAAGGAATAAAAAGGAGTGATGAGATTTGAAGAGTGTCTAGGGTCTTAGGAAGGCTGCTAGGATGCTATTTTAGTAGGTGATGAAACTGCGACGGTTTGATTTACTCTTTGTCATGTCACTTTCTTGTTTGTGTGTGTGTGTGTGTATATATATATATATATATATATATATATATATATATATATATATATATATATATATATATTTATATATATATATATATATATATATATATATATATATATATATATATATATATATATATATATATATATATTGTATATATATATAAATATATTTATATAAATATAATTACATATATTTAGATGAATATATTTATATATATACATATATATATATATATACATTTATATATATAAATGTATATATATGTATATGCATAAATGTATGAACTTAATTTGATTTTCACACGACCGTTATTTTCTGTGACGTTAGTATTTTCTTGATATTTTGAATTCATTTATCTTTTCAATAATGATAATAATAATAATAATAATAAATCGGATTCAAACTCTTGTTTGTTTTAATTGATTTTAATTAGAAAGCGATAGGAGGAAGATTAATTAACATCCATATTTTAGCGAATGCGATTATATTCCATAAGTCAGAAATATCCTGTAATTCTGTAGTGTTATGTAATCACCCCCTTTGTAACATCTTCCCCATGTAACAAAGCTAAAACGCCTATTTTAAATTACTGAATGAATTTTCCTGCATTGCTAACCCAAGAGACTGGTACTGCAGTGTTCAAATATTTGCGTGATTATCACGCATCTGGCGACAGTGACAGAAAATTTGTATTTATATGACTGCCAAAATATTATTTTTTTTTTTCATTGCAATAAAGCGATAGTGTGTCTGGGGGCTTTTGCTGACCCATAAATTTAGGAATTCCATTATTTTGAAAGGATTTTTCTTCTCGTAATGCCTGTTATTTTAGGAGAATAATTTGACTCATACATTTTTCATATTGTGTAATTTGTAGGGTTCATGTAACGTCTTATTTTCTTCATTATTGGGTAATAGCAGTTTTTTCCATGAAAATGTGATAATATGTCATGTTTACATAAAATGCTGTATTCATCATTGACTGTGCATGTAGTCATTATTATTTTTTTACCGAGTTTTTAAAAAAAAAATTTAATTTATAAGTATGAAAATATGTTAATATTTGAGATAGACATCATGATTTTATTCGTAATTTTAAAAACCTAATTCCTTGTTGATTACATGGCTTTCTTAAACTATTACATTTCACTGCCCATGGACGTATTTTTGTTGAGTATTGTAGTACTTTTCACAAAGCAATTAGATGATCTACCTTTGAATAAGGTATCGTTGATATTTTGTTGATATTGAAACAAACATAAAATCTTGTCCTATCTATCATTAACTTTCATTTTTTTAAATAGAGAATTTGATGATACAAACGCACTTGCATGCAAATAAGAGCTTTCAATTTTTTAAGACGGAATTTGTTGAAGCATACACAAACATACAAACAAACACATAGGCGCGCTTGCGTGCACGCACACACGACTTTGGAAAACCTGATGGTTTGCGCTAGACTTTCCCTGTGTTCTGTAGCTCATTATCTTGGCTAAAGCTTTCTTGATCTTCATGCAAAGGGTTTTTAGCTACCAGGGTCTGGGAGACCATTTCTTCTCAGAATGATTTGTCGAATGGTTTTTTTTTTATGTCTGTCCGTTTGTTTGTGCCTGTCTCGAGTCTTCGTTGAATTACTTTCATACAGCCGTCTGTATGCATCAAGGAGACCCGCTGTCGCCAAGTTGCCCCTTCTCTCTCTCTCTCTCTCTCTCTCTCTCTCTCTCTCTCTCTCTCTCTCTCTCTCCAGGTTTTCGTCATGTGGTTGTCAGATTCCAGAAGACACAGCCACTCTCTCTCTCTCTCTCTCTCTCTCTCTCTCTCTCTCTCTCTCTCTCTCCACTCTTCTGTGAATTTTCCATATGAAGTTGTCAGATAACAAAAGGTTATTTCTCT
>NC_089786.1:4022500-4112500 GCF_040412425.1 Macrobrachium rosenbergii | reverse complement strand
TAAAAACCCATAAATATATAAATAAATTGTATTAATATGCAAAAGGTTCATTTATGTAATTGTTGATTTTTATTACATAACGGTTTACCACGACATTGTGAGTTTTTCAGCGATGCTAATAGTTCATTTTTTGGGTCGACTTCAGGATTTCAGTTCTGATGTATTGCTTATGTATTTATTTGTTATTGTGTTATGTAAAAGATGTCCTTAATTTGATACTTGATTTTTTGTGTATACAGTTTATTCTTACGATACGTAACTAGAGCCCTCATATGATCGAGAAAATTGATATTTATGCAAGCAAGATTGTTCATAGTTGTGCTGCTTATTCAGTATAATTTAATCATCTAGAAAGAAACCAGTGGGGCAAAACCCGCTAGAAATTCAATATAGGACCACCTCATCGGGTAAATAAGCTCCCACTCACCGGTGTTTACCTTTCCAAGTCATGGGGTGTGACGTCATACACTTAACCGTCGAGGAACTGTCATCGTGAAACGCTTTTGCTTAGATGCTTTCAGTATGTTCTTTTATAAATCCTTTGAGCTTCTCTGGCGTTGCATCTGTTGTTCTTATGGACGTTTAGGTTGATTTCACAAAGTTTTGTGGAGAATTTTTTTTTTTTAAATAGCAGTAAGATCAGTTGTTGTTCCTCTCATCAGTATCCGCAGAACCTTTCCTGTTTCCCAATATACCTTACACACACTGGTCAGCAACTCAGTCACACTTTTTTTTTTTTTATAATACCTAGGTTTCGTTTACAAATTTATTCTCATGTGTATAAGTAGATCAGTGGTTATTCCATTAACCAATATCTATGAAGCCTTATCCTCAATTAGACACTTTACACACCTTGGTCAGCCTTTTTAACCAAAACAATAAGATAGGAAAAATGTAATGAATTCCTTGAAATCTGGAATAACTTCACACTTTTCTTTTTTTACCATTGTTTATTTATGTATTATGCATGTATTGAATGTTTTTTTTTTCTTTCTTTTTCAGACGAGCAAGAAAGAGTACAAAAGAAAACTTTTATGAACTGGATCAACGCTCATTTAGCCCGGGTGAGTTTTATTTTCGTTTGTCCGGTTCTGAATATATATATATATATATATATATATATATATATATATATATATATATATATATATATATATATATATATATATATATATAAATATATATATATATATATATATATATATATATATATATTTTATATATACACACAGATAAAATTGAAGGAAAGAGAAACAGTGGAGTGTTGCAAGGCCTTTCGACTTCTAGTAGAGGACCAGAAGTCGAAAGGCCTTGCAGCACTCTGTTGTTTCTCTTTCCTTCGTGGATTTTGTCTTTTATTCATTATTTATATATTCATATATATTATATATATTTATATATATATTATATATATATATTATATATATATATATATTATATATATATATATATATATATATATATATATATATATATATATATATATATATATATATATATATATCCCTTTTTAACACAGTTGAAATTTGGAAATGTAGTGATAAATGCAAGAAATAACAGTTTTATTAGAGTAATATTCTCTCAAATTAAACGAATTTTTATTCATAATCACGATTTTTTAAAAAAATCTTAGATTTTATTAAATAATGTAGAATTTCGTTAGTATATTTGAAAAATAATACCTTAAAGTGTATTATATATATAAATATGTATATATATATATATATATATATATATATATATATATATATATATATATATATATATATATATATATATATATATATATATATAAAACCCCTCCTCATCACCACCTCTCATCTCCGCGTCACAGCATGTCCCACCTATGAAACTGTCCGAGCTCATCGACGACCTGAAGGATGGCACCGCGCTCCTGGCCCTGCTGGAGGTCCTGTCGGGGGAGAAGCTGCCCGTCGAGAAGGGCAGGGTCCTCCGGCGGCCCCACTTCCTCAGCAATGCCAACACCGCCCTTCAGTTCCTCTCATCCAAGAGGGTGAGTATACGAGCAGCTGTGTTGTTGTTATTATTATTATTATTATTATTATTATTATTATTATTATTATTATTATTATTATTATTATTATTATTATTATTTTATTTCAAGATATTATTATTGGAATTGTTATTCTTCTTATTGTTGCTATTTTCTTCCAAGATATTATTATTATTATTATTATTATTATTATTATTATTATTATTATTATTTTTATTTCAAGATATTATTATTGGCATTATTATTATTATTATTTTATTTTATTTCAAGATATTATTATTATTATTATTATTCTTCTTATTGTTATTATTTTCTTCCAATTATTATTATTATTATTATTATTATTATTATTATTATTATTATTATTATTATTATTGTTATTATTATTATTTTCTTTCAAGATATTATTATTGGCATTATTATTCTTATTATTTTTGTTATTTTCGTCCAAGATATTATTATTATTATTATTATTATTATTATTATTATTATTATTATTATTATTATTATTATTATTATTATTATTATTATTATTATTATTATTTTATTATTATTATTATTATTATTTTATTTCATTATTATTATTATTATTATTATTATTATTATTATTATTATTATTATTATTATTATTATTATTATTGTTGTTGTTGAATCCAATCTATTAGGAACAAACTTAGAGAAATGTTAACACTAACTTGTCCACACGTTTCTAGTTAACTGAATGCCCACAGAAGTACAATTTAAAAAATAAAATGAATTAAAATATTATATAAGTAAACGAATAAAGACTTGTATGATAGATTACCTTGATGGAATAAGATTCAGAAACATTTACCTTTCCCTTAAATACCAAGAAAGAAAATAAATTAGTAAACAGATAAAAATAAAAAAAATAGCGAGACTGGACCACAAACGCGCAGGCATAGATCACGTGACCCGGAGGTAATCAGAATTCTAATACATTGGAATTACGGAGATAAATTGTAATTATGCGGATAATTTCTGATGAAAGGAACGCAGAAAGAATGGATAAGATTTCGTACCCTCTTCTGAATCGGATTTTTTAAAATTAGAAATCTGTCTGCCGTTGAGGATTATCGATATTTTCGTGGATTACTGTTCATTGTTGACTGATTTGCCGAATCATCTGGAGTTATAGTTCTTCGAGTAGCTAAATTGAGTGTATTGATATTAAGTCTAAATATCTAAAAGAATTGTTCTGTATGAGGAAATGTGGCTGCATGTTTATATTTGTTTTCAAGATAAATGCGGCTGTAAAATTTTATTATTATTATTATTATTATTATTATTATTATTATTATTATTATTATTATTATTATTACTATTCGTAGAATATATGCAAAACTTTTTCTTTCGTCACTTTTCCTTGAAACAGACTACGTGCCGCCTTATGCTTTTCATTTTCAAGAAAATAATAATAATAATAATAATAATAATAATAATAATAATATTATTATTATTATTATTATAATTATTATTATTATTATTATTATTATTATTATTATTATTATAGTGCTCATAAGGATAACCATAATTTTCATGAATAATTATCAGAAAGAAAGAATGGCATTATAACCATTACAATTACCAGAAACAAAGTACAATAATGACAGATACCTCCATCTTGAAACACAAGTCTTCCAACACGTTAAGCCGACTGTGAACATTTCTCCCGAACTCTTAAGATGAGGTGATACAGGTATTCGAAGGTGATACAGGTATCCTAATTGATGGTGAGGATACCTAATACAGGTATCCTCATCATCACCACGTGTCCTTTCATCTTTTCATCGGCTTTTAAGTGAATCCTGGCGATGAATTTTAAATCATGTTGTTGATAAGCCTAAGATTTCTAGCATTCAGCGTTAAGTGGTCTTGGGATTTCGACAGCTACCTGTTCACAAAAACACAAAACGTTAATTAAATTGTAGACTTTTCTGTTAGACTTCAGAAGTTTTACCTTTTCAAGATGTTAATCTCGACACACACACACACATACACACACACACACACACACACACACTTTAAGGCTTCGACACTTTTGAAGAACGGAAGGCCTTTAAATGGATACAAACACAATAGGGTCTTTGTATTTTCTTTATTTTTAAACTTTTTTCACCTTCTGCTTCTGAAGGCTTTATTTGTGTTCCTTCGTCACGTAAGCAGATTCTGTCCCGCCCAAGATTAAACTACTTCCTATGGAAAGCTCCTAAAGAATATTTCTGAAGCTGCAGTCCCAAAGATTCTTTTCAGAACTGACAAGCGTCAAGATATTCCTGAAATTAATGAAAAGAATGTTCCTGAAGCTTGTCTTGCAAAAATATTTCTGAAACTTATCTTCCAAAAATATTTCTGAAAATCATTTTCTAAAAATTTTCTAAATCCTCATTCCCAAATAATATTTCTGTGAATAAAAATCGAAATTAAAAGTTTAAAACGCTATTTTCAGAACCTGTTATCCTTAAGAAGATATCTGCAACTAGCGTCTGATAGGCATTTGTAAACTAAAATAGTATTTTTAAAATGGCAGTCCCTAACCAATATTTCTGAAAGAATTTCCTAAAGAATATTTGTGAAAGTAGTGTCCCATAGAATATATCTGAAAATGATTTCCCAAAGAATGTTTTAGAAAGTTATTTCCCAAAAAATATTTCTGAAATTAAGTTCCCTAAGAATATTTCTGAAAGTAATTTCCCAGAGAACATTTCTGAAAGCAGTTTCCCAAAGAATATTTCTGAAAGTAATTTTCCTAAGAATATTTATGAAAGTAACTTCCCAAAGAATATTTCTGAAAAGAAAGTCCCCAAAAAATACTTCTGAAGTAACATCCCAAAGCATGTTTCTGAAAATATTCCAAAGGATATTTCTGAAAGTAATATCCCAAAGAATGTTTCTGAAAATAATATTCCAAAGAATATTTCTGAAAGTAATATCCCCAAAGAACGTTTCTGAAAATAATATTCCAAAGAATATTTCTGAAAGTAATATCCCCAAAGAATGTTTCTGACAATAATATTCCAAAGAATATTTCTGAAAGTAACATCCCCAAAGAATGTTTCTGAAAATAATATTCCAAAGTATATTTCTGAAAGTAATATCCCAAAGAATATTTCTGAAAATAATATTCCAAAGAATAATTCTGAAAGTAATATCCCAAAGAATGCTTCTGAAAATAATATTACAAAGTATATTTCGCATAGTGATAACCCAAAGAATGTTTCTGAAAACAACATTCCAAAGAATATTTCCGAGAATAATTTCCCAGAGAACATTTCAGAAAATTATATCCAAAGAATATTTCCGAGAATAATTTCCCAGAGAACATCTCTGACAAGAAAGCGTTCCGAGAATATTTGTGAACCTCGAAGCCAATAATTCTCGCAAGCAATGAAAGGCAGAGACTTGCTTTGTGCAGCCAAGAGAAATAAATAGGATCACCTTGAAGAACCAGTCTCGCCTGATGATATGGTGCGCTCTGGGGTCAAGAATGGACTGCTGCGTGACGGATACAAATCTTATTACAAGTGACATCGACCTCCTCTCTCTCTCTCTCTCTCTCTCTCTCTCTCTCTCTCTCTCTCTCTCTCTCTCCATTGCAGACTGCAAGTTGCTGTGACGAGGTTTGTGTGTTCGTTTGTTGCGTTTTGAATTATTGTTGTTTATTTATCTCCATGTTTGTTATGAATGATTGTTTCTATTATACCTTTATCATTTTTATTTCCATTTCTTGTTTTTTTTTATAGCTGAACGGTTATGCGATGTAAACTTACTTTGCAAATTAACAAACGTGTAGGATTGCTCCACGATTATGTATGTGCTCATTTAGAAAAATAGTAATATAGACTATGAATTTGTTTTCAGTGGAACAGATTTTGAGTGAGGCCTAACTCTGTATCTCACATTCCTTTTTTTTACTTTTGGGCCTACCTTAGATAAAGGCATTTACTTGCATGTGTGTTCGGCTGTGTCATATATAAAAAAATGTAGTTGCAGCGACTGACGACAAATCCGTCTTAATTTAGCATTTCAAATGTACCATTCATAGCAATATGTAACGTTCACTGCTGCCTGATTTAATATTTGTGGTTATAAAATAGTTTTTTTATGAACTTCTGAAATCTTGTAGAGCTTACCTAAAGGATAATTCTCATTGAGAAGTCAAAATTGAAGCAGGACAAAGTTAAAGAAGTTGGACAGTCAAGTGGGAAGAGGCTAAACAGAATGAATGAAAAGTTAATTAGAAGTACCGGTTTCCCAAGACTTCTCCTTTAAGTTTTAAAGCGTATTCCTTAAACTGAAGTCTTGAAGGATATTCCTGAATTACTGAAAATAACGTCGTTCCAGAGAATATTTTCAAAGATAAGAATCTGATTGAATGCCATTTAAAGTCACAGATTCGATAAGCATCAGTATTCAGAATCCTTTGACTCTCAACTATATATGTCGTTAGATGTGAAAGTTAACTCTTTAGCAAGGCTTGAAGGTCAGAGGAAAAGTTTCACTTTGTGTTTTGTCAGTCGTGTGAAATATCTGCCTTTTTTAGAGAGGGGGGGGGGAGGGGGGAGACAGTAAGGAGGTTGTGGTAGCCCCAGACAGATTCTGAGTCTTTTGGGTGTTTTTATTGCTGGTGGACAGTCATCCCAAACTGTAACTTCTTTGTTAGTGTTTTTGGTTGTCCATACAGATTTGGAGAATTTTTTTATTGCTGGTGACAGTAATCCAAAACTAATTTGTTTGTATGGGTTAAGTTTTGGTGGGCAGTCACCCAAAGCTGTAATAGCCTCTTTGTTTGTATGTATTTTTTGTTGATAGGCAGTCAGCCACCCAAAGCTGTAATTGTTGCTTTGTGTTTTTGTTTTGGTGGACAGCCACATAAAACTGTAGGTGTTTTCACTTTTGCTTTGTTTAATTTTGGACAGCCCTCAGAACTGCCCATATCTGCGTGATGTCGCCAACACTTTTTTATTGAGTTCTTTGGCAGTCATGTGGAAATTTTGTTGTTTTCCTTTCTTTAAAGAAATCGAACGTTTTTATTTTGTTCCATTTTGTTAGCCAGAGAGACAGTCACTGTAAACGGTCCTTATGCAGTTAATTCTCTTTATGAATGGAGAGAGAGAGAGAGAGAGAGAGAGAGAGAGAGAGAGAGAGAGAGAGAGAGAGAGAGAGAGAGAGAGAGAGAGAGAGAAAATTAATGATTTTTATGTCTTCATGTACATACATTTTTTTACTTATTACACATGCTTTCACAAAACAGAATGCTCTCTTGTGAAAAAATAAGATGAACACAAAACCACGTAAAGAAAAGCAAGTAAAATTTACTAGAACAAATTTACTAAACTTCAAAGAAAGAAACAACCAGAAATAGACAAATCTGTCAGAATAATATTACGCAAACACTGTTTCGTAATGCACTTACAAATTCACCCACAACATCTTGAAGGTCAGGTTTAACCGCAAAATCATCACTTGCGAGACCGTGTCATCTTGCCAAATTTGGGGGAAGAGGCCCACCATATTGGGATAGGTGACACTGTGCCGGACTTAAGTAAAGAGAACTTCTTGTAAATAGTCTTACGGGAAAGTCATGCTGTTTATTGTGGTTCAATTTTGACATATTTTGGGGTTCTTGTAGGCAGCTGTTATGTCAATTTTATACCCTTCTATTTTATGCTATGCTTGGAATTGTTATTATTATTATTATTATTATTATTATTATTATTATTATTATTATTATTATTATTATTATTATTATTATTGTTATTGGAGAAAGAAATCCACAGTTATGTAAAGGTTACATATATTTAACGATAAATCTGAGCAGATAGATTTCGGGAATTTGTGCGATTCCCATTTTCAGAGATTGAAAAGGGGAATCGAACAGATTCCCGAAAGCTCTCTGTACAGATTTATCTTTAAAAATATATGTACATATTCATAACTGTGGATTTGTTTCTCCATTTCAAGACTCATGCTACTATGAGTATTTTATTATTATTATTATTATTATTATTATTATTATTATTATTATTATTATTATTATTATTATTATTATTATTATTATTATTATTATTCTGAAGATGAACCCTATTCATATCGAACAAGCCCACCACAGGGGCCATTGAAATTCAAGCTTCCAAAGAACATGCGTTCGTTTGAAAGAAGTAACAGAAGGTTACAGGAAATACAGAAAGAAGAGATCAGTATTCAGAAAAGAAGAGAAAATAAATATATAAGTACATTTTAAAAATGCAAGGAGAATTGTTTTAATGGCAGTAAAGCGTTTCATCTTCCCTTGAACTCTTCAGGTTCCAATTGCACAACGTTCCTCAGTAGGGAGACTGTTCCACAGTCCGACGGTGCGAGGATTGATTGATTGATTTGTTTAATAAATCTGGTGTCATAACATCTAGGTTATTGACGCCGAAACAAATTTAAATATAAAAATTAAGTTTAAAATAAATTTCATATAAAAATATCTAAAAGTTATGTATATAAAAAAAAAATCCATATAAAAATATCTAAAAGGTATGCATATAAATATTTGAATAAAAAGAAATAGGTTTAAAATAAATTTCATATAAAAATATCTGATACGTATATAAATAAATTTCTTCATATGTTTTATATACAAGCTAAATTTTCTTCAAAGTTGTTTACAATCATCAGGAACATGAAAGATAACGATTACACGAATGTAACTTTCCATTATCTTCTCAAGTCGAAGCTAAAGTGATGCATTAGTTAGAAGACTTTCTATTGACGTAGTTAGATTGATTATAAAGTTAACTGTTAGTCTTTGAGGAGCTGTTTTTTTCTGGAAGTTCAGTGGGATGCTGTTGACAGATTATAAAATCCTTGTCGGATAAAGGTAGTGAAGGTGATGAATATGAGGAAGGCAGAGAATAAAAACATTAGGTTTCCGTTCGTTCTTAGACCCTGTGGCAGAATGCTTCAGAGATTCTGTATAACGACGTAATATAAATTGATAAAGAACGGGGTAGGACTTTTTAAGAGAATACAGTAAAACCCATAAACAGTCATGAATCAAATATATTATTATATTTTTGAAAAAATTTTTCCAAAGTTCTGAGGTTAAAAGAGAGAGCTGAGTTCTTCGTCAAAACCATTTTTTTTCTTTTCAAAAAACATTTACATTTTCGAAAATGTTCATTTGCATATTTTTATTCAAGACCGGTAACTATAAAAGGTATATTGAGATATAGATTACAAACTATTTTTTAAAAATATTAGTTGCCTGTTATGTTTAAAAAGATTACGAGAATATTTAATTTGGTTTAAGTAACTATAAAAGGTGTATAAGGATACAGATTAAAAACCATTTTTTATATTATTTGCCTGTTTTGTTAAAAAAAAAATATTTATTTTTGTTTTAACTAAAAATAAATACAGATTTATTTTTTTTTTTAGTGGCCTGTTATGTTTAAAAAAATTACGATAATATTTAATTTGGTTTTAACTATACAAGGTATATAATGATACAGATTAAAAACCATTTTTTTTATATTAGTGGCCCGTTAAGTTTTTAAAAAATCACGAGAATATTCATTTTGGTTTAAGTAATTACAAAAGGTATATAAGGATACAGATTAAAAACCATTTTTTTTTATATTAGTTGCTTGTTGTGTTTAGAAAAAAGTACGAGAATATTCAAGTTTGCTTTAAGTAACACAGCAAGCAGCGTAGTAACCCAGTAACCACTTCACCTGTTACAAAGGTTAAAGTGAAACTTACCGTCTCAGGTCAGGTCATGTTTATTTAAAGTGGCGCCCAAGGTCGAAGCAGGTCACATTGGAACTTTCACCTGCTATCGCTCTCTGGGGCGTCATGGTTGAGTTAGCCAGTCAGGACCACTAACTTTTTTTATACTTTAAGTCTCGGGTTTTACGATTTAGCTTACTTATAACTCGTTCCGAGTAAAGCTCCGCCGATGTTTTATCTTATTTATTGGTTTGTTCTCTACGGAACTGCGGCCTTGAGTTACTTTGATAGTTTTGAAATTTTAACTTTACCTCCTCTTACTTCTTACCAATGAACACCATAATATTCTTTGGAAGCTTGAACCTCAAGTCAGTGGCACCTTTGGTGGGCTTGTTCCTTATGAATAGGGCTCATCTTATGAATAATAATAATAATAATAATAATAATAATAATAATAATAATAATAATAATAATAATAATAATAATAATAATAATAATAATAATAATAATAATAATAATAATAATAATAATAATAATAATACAATTGCACCATGGTGGGGGAGCCAATGTCTCACCGGAAAATATTACCGGCCTTTTGCTATCTTTATTATTTTATTCTTACCGGAACCGCGACCTTGAGTCACTTTTCCAGTTATGAAATCTGAAATACAATTGTACCATGGTGGGGGAGCGAATGTTGCAAAACCGCTATGTCACTGAAAAATATCACCGGAAAATATAAATGAATATATAAACTCTTGACGTAATTTAAGCTATAAAAGATTTCTGTACCTTTTGTAAACAAAAAAAAAAAGTTGCGTTTATCTTTCAGTAGCCTGAAGCATGATATAGGTATGAAATATAAATGATAAATGAGAAGAAAGAGATGATATATTCAGATGAATCGAGGATGATAAAATTATGAAATATAAATCAAAAGAGGAGAGATGATATATTCAGATGAATCGAGGATGATGAAACCGACCGTTAGATATATCCAGTTGACGCTCATTGAGTTTACGACGTACATGATTTTCGGGAAACTGGCTTAGAACAAGAGCCTTGAGAGAGATACAGACGTAACGACGGAAAAAAAAATATATAGAAAGTCAAGGTAGGCCTATAAAAATAACCAACCTATCAATGACCTCTATATTGGTAAAAAAAAGTTATTAAAATAAAAAAAAAATTAGAACAGTATAAGCTAGGCCTTGCGGCCCAGTTGTTTCCCAGCAAGTGATTGATGATGTCCTCAACACTTATGGCCTTTGTCTTTTAGGCCTGTCAGTACGTTTAAGTCATTAATTTTTATTGCAGGCCTAGTGGCATTCCAAATCATTACTTGTGTTTTTGTAGGCCTACTGGCGACCAGAGCTGCTTCCTTGGCCTACTTTTATCAGATCGCACAGGCCTAAATTCACAAGGTAGGCCCAAAGCAACGCAGTAGCTTAGTATTGAAAAATGGAAAATATTTGGGTTAATAATATATCATTAATCCTGGTCTATAACTGATAGTGTTTTAAATCCGATTAGTACATATTATTATTATTATTATTATTATTATTATTATTATTATTATTATTGGAAGGTTTAGAATGCTGCTGCATGTGTTACATGGGCCGACTTGCTGCTTATGGGGTTTTCATGTAAATTATACTTGATTCAGCTTTCCGGAGAGGAATGAGTGAGGGAATATTAGATTGTTTTTCTCTGGAGTTATCCTCTCATGGGAGAGGAATTACGGAAAACTTAACTGCATCATGAAAATGTATGTATGTAAATGTGTGTTCATATATAATATATATACATATTACTTATCCACTTCTCTCTCTCTCTCTCTCTCTCTCTCTCTCTCTCTCTCTCTCTCTCTCTCTCTCTCTCTCTCTCTCTTCCTTCTTATTCCGCTTGTATATATATATATATATATATATATATATATATATATATATATATATATATATATATATATATATATATATATATATATATATATATATATATATAAACGGAATAAGAGAGAGAGAGAGAAGTGAATAAGTAATATATATATATATATATATATATATATATATATATATATATATATATATATATATATATATATATATATATATATATATATATATATATATAAGCGGAATAAGTGAGAGAGAGAGAGAGAGAAGTGGATAAGTAATATATATATATATATATATATATATATATATATATATATATATATATATATATATATATATATACATAAATACATAAATAAAAGGAAGAAAGAGAGCGAGAGAGAACTGAATTCGTATCGAGGTCAGTGATCGGTAACGAACCTTATATGCAACATGACATGCAATCTAGCCGATAGATGTCGATGAACCGCTGAATATATTATGCAGACACCATCCTAGGTCAAGGGAGGTTGTCTACCAGGCATATCGTTGCCCATTCACCATTGATTGAAAACCAGTTTGAGATATTTTTTTTTTTTGCTTCCTACAACGAGTTTGGAACAGTGGTTGTTTTCGCTTGTGTATATTAGTGTGTACAGTATGCGTGTTTACGTGTATATTTGATAGTTGTATGTGTTTATGTATATATTTGAGAGTGTATGTCTGCTGATGTGTATATTTGATAGTCTGTATGCCTGTTTATGTGTATATTTGATAATCTGTATGTCTGTTTATGTGTATATTTGATTGTATGTGTTCACGCGTATATTTGAGAGTCTGTATGTGTTGATGTGTAATTTGAGAGTGTATGTTTGTTTACGTGTATATTTGAGTGAATGTGTGTTCATGTGTATATTTCATAATCTGTATGTGTTCATGTGTATACTTGATAGTCTGTATGGGTGTTCTTGTGTATATTAGAGTGTATGTGTGTTCATGTGTATATTTCATAGTCTCTGTGTGTTTTATGTGTATATTTGATAGTCTGTATGTGTTTCTGTGTATATTTAATAGTCTGTATATATGTTTATGTGTATATTTGTTATCTCACGAACGGGTAAAGGGAACTGGGTGAACTAGACTGACATATTTATTCAGGTGACTTTGTAAACTTCTGTGAGAACTCGACAGAGTCGTCGGCTTGTTGCCATGGAAACCGTATAAACACCGAGCTGATATTTTTCTGCTGTATGTTAGGCTTCAGAATACTTTAAATTCTTGTAACTGTTTCTTTCCCTTTGCAACAGGTCTTTGGACATTTTTCTCGCTTTCTTTTTCGTAATGTTTGAAAGGATTTTTGTTTGGTCAGCCAAGTTCTTGAATACTGTAACTAGCTATGTACTCTTTAAAGTTATAAATAAAAGATTCGTTAATTACTTTTATAAAATGAAATAAAGCTTATTCTTGTACAAAACGGAGTATGTTTAGAGGAATATATTATCTGAAAATTTTCCTCAAACGTTTTTTTTTACTTATGAATAAACATGGAACGCTATTGACGACAATATTACTGTAAGTTGCTATCTGTAATATTATGATATGTTATTATATTATTAATATTATTGTGAGATGATATTTATAGTAGTGACACTACCATTACAGAAACTATTACTATTACTACTACTACTACTACTACTATTACTAATAATAAAAATAACAATAATAATTAATAATAATAATAAGAATGATGATAATAATAATAAAAAAACAATGCTAATAATAATAATAATAATAAAAATTAATAATAAGAATGATGATAATAAAAATAATAATAATAATAATAATAATAATAATAATAAAAATAAAAATGATAATAATAAACAAAATAATAATAATAACTGCTATATCACCAACATCAACCGAAATCATCAACAAAATTAACATCCATAACAAACTGATTATTCCCCACATTCTTCAGCGTCCGTGGGGGACAGCTTGACATTACCAAAGTGCATCCACACTGGACCCTTAAACATGACGGCGCATCGTTATTTTTAACTTAAACTCAACAGGAAACGACAGTGATGTAATGATTAATTACGTCCTGCAAGTCTCTGTAATGTGGCATTTGTAGTGAGAGTTTTTTTTTATTATATTTTTGTCTTTGGGGCAGGAAATGTAAGAAAATCGTTTATATATCTTAGGAATAATATATATATATATATATATATATATATATATATATATATATATATATATATATATATATATATATATATATATATATATATATATATATATATATATATTTTCGCTGAATGCATGAGCATAGGTGGGTTTTTATGGCGGTGTAAGCTCGTGTTATTCTGTTTTTCTTCTTGTTATTCCGTTCTAGATTTCGACCTTGAATGACCTTTGGGAGTTTAGAAGACTGAACTTCGAAGTGGACAATAGTGCCGTGTTGGGGAAAAGAAAGTTGCAAAGCACTACCTTATTATTATTATTATTATTATTATTATTATTATTATTATTATTATTATTTCTCCCTCTGCTGCGCGTGACCTTGTTGCATACCTACCCAAGTTCTTAAAAAAAAAAAACAGGTCACTTACCAAACTGAATCCTTTATTCTGTTTATTTAATAAAATCATAATCTTGAATAAATTATTATTATTATTATTATTATTATTATTATTATTATTATTATTATTATTATTATTATTATTATTATTATTTCTCCCTCTGCTGCACGTGACCTTGCCATTTACGTACCCGAGTTCTTAAAAAAAACCCAGGGTAACATACCCAAGTGAACCCTTCAATCTTCGTCTTCTTTAGTAAAAAAAAAATAATAATAACAGCCTCTTGTTAGGTATAAACTGATAAAGACGAGAGAGTATTGTGATTTGAGGATCGTGAATTATTGAGCGGTTTGTTCAACTCGCTTCGCAACTTCGGGATAATGATTCATCATCATATAACCTCTTTTGGGTAGCAGCGACCAGTGGCCGCATTCTGATTTGGAATGATGGAAGGGATTCATTCACAAGCCTCTCATTTTCGAAGCAAAAAAAAAAAAAACTGGACCTGTAGTAGTCGAAACCGGTTTCTTTTTTTTTTTTTTTGTGGGGCGGTCCTCCGTACCAGTCATTTTTTTTTACCATTGTGCCATTTTTTTAATTCCGGATTTTCGTTTTCGTTTTATTTTCTTATTTAAAGCTATTATCTCTCTGTGTTATATTTACCAGTAATGTCTTTTTTTTCCAGACATGGGAGGGATTCATTCAAAAGCCTCTCATTTTCAGGGAAAAAAAATGGACCTGTAGTAGTCGAAACCGGTTCCTTTTATTTTTTTTTTTTGTGAGGGTCTTCTGTACCAGTTATGTGCTGCAATCAGTAATTCACTTTTTTTTTTTTTTGATGGGTGTCTCAGAGATTATTTTAGGTTTTATTCATTTTTCTTTTGTAGCAATTTCTTTTTATTAACTTATTTACTGTTATTACCTCGCCGTGTTATATTTGCCAGTGATGTAATTTTTTTCCAGAGGTTTTCACTTTCATATATGATTTACTTTTCTTTTCAATTATGTATTTTATGATTTGTATTTATGCTTACTCTTATCTCTAATCCATTTTCTTTTCTTTCACCGATTTTCTCACATAATTTCACTCTTCCTTTACGTGTGAGTTTTTTGTTTACACTATTCAATATTCATATTTTATCTAAATTTTTCTTACCGTTTAGTTATTATCGTGCGTAATTTATTTTTCATATCTTTATGTGCGTGTTTATATACTATTATATCATTCATTTTCATACCCCACCGCATTTCCAATTTCTCTCTCTCTCTCTCTCTCGTTTACTTCAAAATCTTTGTGCGCACAATTTTATCACTACTTTTTCTATTTTATCACTTATTATTTTATTTCCTTTCATTTTAATTTCCATTTATTTTATTTCCTATATTAATGCATTTTCATACCTCATCACATTTCCAACAATCTCTCTCACATTTCCTTCAAAATCTTGTTTGTGTGAACGATTTTATCACTCCACTTTCTATATTCTATCACTTAATATTTTATTACCTTTTACTTTATTCCCTTTCATTTTATTACCTTTCATTTTACTTCCTTCATTTTCACCGAGTCTCCTTCTTTTCCAGATTAAACTTGTCAACATCAACCCGACAGATTTGGTCGACGGAAGGCCTTCCGTGGTGCTGGGTCTCATATGGACCATCATCTTATACTTCCAGGTAGGATTTTCAACCTTGTCGAGTCTCGGCATAACCTGTTGTTCGTATGCTTGTTTAGGTAATTGTCGTATATGATAATTTTGTGCGTAAGTTAAAGATGGCGTCTGTCGTTGAATAATTTTGTATGTGAATTAAGGTCATTTGTATTTTGCGTGTAGATTAAGATGTTGTTTATCGTAAATAATTTTGTGTGAGAATTAGATAACAATTTTATATTTGCCGAATATAATAATTTTGTGTTTGAATTAAGATGGTGTCTGTCGTTAAATATTTTTCTGTGTGAATTGGATAACAATTTGGTATTTATCGTTTATAATTTTTGTATAATTTAAGATTAAATGATTTTAGGTGCGAATCAGATCACAATTTGGTTTTCATCGTATATAATAATTTTGTGTATAGATTAAGATTAGATTATTTTGTGTGTGAATTCAGATAACAATTTGGTTTTCATCGTACATAATAATTTTGTGTATAGAGTAAGATTAAATAATTTTGTATGTGAATTCAGATCACAATTTGGTTTTCATCGTATATAATAATTTTGGGTCTAAATTAGGATTAGATTATTTTATATGCGAATTCAGATCACAATTTGGTATTTATCGTATGTGATAATTTTGCGCGAAATTAACAATTTAGTATTTATCGTACATAATGATTTTGCGTATGAATGAAGATGATCTACTGTTATTAATTTTGTATGTGAATTATGATCATTTGATATTGCCAGTATATAATAATTTTGTGTATAAATTAAGATGACATATATCGTAAATAATATTGCAGGTAAATCTGAATAATGATTTGGATCAATACAAATAATGGTCATTTAGGTTTACCTTCAGTGTTGAAATATTTAAGTATCATCAGCCATTAATTTTTCTCTTAATTTTGCTCCATATGATCGCATTTAATTTTTAAGCCTCAGTCAAAAATAATATAATTTACATGGATAATGAACATTCATATATAAAAATATTCGTTATTATATTGGAATAACATCAGTTATTAATTATGTTCTTCATTTTCTTATATACGATAGAGTGAACATGTAAGGTCCCTCCGGTGAAAGTATCAATATTTAATTATATGCACTTGTCTGCGTGCAATATGGAGGCTTTAGCCATCAATAGTTTCATCTATTATTAAAATGATTTTTAAGTTATTGATCAAAATTGATTCATCACAGTAAACCGAGTTACTAGGAGAGAGAGAGAGTGAATGGGTTTTTATGGTAAAATTTATAAATAACTCTCTGTTCAGGTTTTTCGTCAAACTAATAATGACTTTGATTGTGAAATACAAATATAAAAACTCCTAATTTTATGTTACTTACATTTTTTAAATACTGAAGATACGTCTACCTAAGCAAATGATGTTTTATATATATATATATATATATATATATATATATATATATATATATATATATATATATATATATATATAATAATGTATATATATACTGTATATAATTTTAAAAATGTAAGTAATATAAAATTAGGGGTTTTTATCTTTATATTTTACAATCAAAGTTATTACTTATTTGATGAAAAACCTGAATACAGAGTTATTTATAAATTTTAATAACCCATTTATATATATTTATATTATATATATATTTCTGAAACTGCAAATTAAATTTGATGGCAAAGTACTCAGCATTACCTTTCACTTATTCATAACACAGTTCAAGATATGGATTGTTGATTCATTACAGCACAGCTAAGATATATTTTGTAAAATATTTAACTCCGTTTAATATGTTCAGCAAACTTCGTACAGTGTGAAATGCTTATCGTGTTAATATTTCTTTATTGGTGAATATATTGTAGTTGGTTACTCCGTATACTATGTATATATAAAATATACATATATATTTGTATATATATATATATATATATATATATATATATATATATATATATATATATATATATATATATAAAGACACAACACAGTGAAATTCAGTTCTACAAAATCCTGACACCATTTTATTAAAACTGTGACCTCTCATTTTAAAACCAACTGGGTCAGTGATTCCTTTTGAAGTTTGACTATACGTGATAGCTTGAGTCATATTTTATTTCTAACACGCGTGGAATGAACAAATTGTATGGTATGTCAAATGACACAATGATGCTTTAAATTTCGTACAACACTTGAATGAGTTGCTGATATGTATTTTTGACACTTCTAAAATCACAAAACACTTTCCACAAGAATACCATCTTGATGGCGTAATTATTTACCAACACCAGTTTAATGTGATGAATTGTTTCCTGATTTTTTTTTTCATGGTATTTTGAGTGCTGGATGTTTTCCATTGCATATTCACTTGAACTCACACACAGGAACGCTCTGTTCTTTTGTTTTAAGAAATGATGAAAACGTTATCAAATTGACTTGATATATGAAGCTTTATTTTTCTGGTATGGAATTCTGCGTTTCGCCATGATTGGGACCAAGTGAGAAAGTTCTTACCTTTTTTTTATTATTAAGGGGATGAACTTAACACGAAAACAGTAGTTTACAATATCATATTAGAGTGTAGCATACACACATACGTACATACATATATACACACATGGCCATTTTCGGGAACAAGTGGAAAAGTGTGTACATTTTTGTAACTGTTAACGTAGTGACCTGAACATTGAAACAGTAGTCTTTAGTATATCATTAGCGTTTGTCATAGCCTACATACATACATAGTACATACATACGTACATACATACATACATACATACATACATACATACATACATACATACATACATACATAAGATGAACTTCACATTGAAACAATAGTTTACAGTGTATTATCAGCGTTTAACATACATACATACATACAGTAATGAAATGAACTTATCACTGAAACAATAGTTTATGGTGTATTATTATACACACATGCAGGCACATAAAAGCCTCTAATTACAACATAAATTAACAAAGTCAGTGATCACACTACAAGTCAGTGATCACTCGACAAGTCAGTGATCACTCTACAAGTCCAGTTCCTGACTTGTATGCAGAGTCCTGACACCGTTTCATTAAATCTGTGACTCCTCACTTTTAACACCAACTGGTTCAGTGATTCATTTGAAGTTTGACTCTGCGTGATAGCTTGAGTTACGTGTCATTTCTAACACCATCTGAGCGCAAAAACGTCTCATTGACGACTCTAGATCCAAATACACGACGAGGACGAGTTATACTGGGAGGACGATTCCTACGGCGAGGAATGGGAATCGGACGATGAGATCTACCTGGTGAGTTCCAGGGTCAGGGAATGGCGGGCGCTTTTCACGCGTTCTGGAAAGACCCAGGCTGCGAAACCCACCCCACGCTGTTCGATTCTCTGGGCTTGCCCTGACTTCGGCTGCCTAACGAATTTCGGTAGTAGACACGAAGAGGTGAAGGAGATTATAATTACGTTCGTTTTCGTGTCCAGAACACAGGCGAACAATATTGTTCGGTGCACTGTTAACATGGCACCGATGTGTACAGTAGTTTCAGGTCTACGTAGCATTGACGCTCGTTTAGAAATTCCAAAGTCGAAGCCACAGCTCCGGAGTATCGAACACCTGAGCACAAATGGGTTTAGCTGAGTGCCGCATTATTAGAGGAGAACATAAACACGCACTTTCTTTGAAGCATGCATTCTGCACTTAATGACGATGTAGTTTCTCGTAGAATAGTGCCCACGTAGAATTTCCAAGTCTGGGTCAAACCGGAATGGCCCGCCTTTGTTATTCTGTTCCTTTGTCGTGAAATAATTTCTTTATTACTTTTATATATTTTATTTATTTATTTTTTGTAAAGCAGCAACGACCTTATTCACATTTCCCATTGCTGCATTTCCGGATCACAACTTAGCAATTTATTTGTCAAGCCTCGAGGTATTTGGCAATGATGCAATAGGAAAGGAGTATTTTTCTAAATTTGTTTTTTAGAACAAAACAACGCCCAGCCCATTTGATGTGACCTGTCTAATGTTTCCTTATGACAGCTGGCTGAATTTTTTTTTTTTTATCTTTTCTGAATGTATTTGGCAGTTGTATAACAGAAAGGGCGTGGTTTTTTTTAAAACAAAATATATATTTTTTTAATAAAACAGCACCTAGTTCATTTGATATGACCTATCTAATGTTTCCATATGATAACTGGCTGATTTTTTTTTTTTATCTTTTCTGAATGTATTTGTTAGTTGTATAGTAGAAAGGGCGTGTTTTTTTAAAACAAAATATATTTTTTTAACAAAACAGCACCCAGCCCATTTGATATGACGCATATATTTCCAGGTGACAATTAGCATTTTGTAAAACCTTTTTTGTAAGTATTTGATAATTATATAATAGAAAGGACATGTTTTTAAAAAACAGTGTTAAAAGTAAAAAAGCAGTCAGTCCTACTGAGTATATGTCTATTACAGGTGCAATGACAACTGTCAGGTTTTTTTTCCGCTAGAAAATAGGCGTGGTTTAAATCTTATCTGAAGTTAAATACGAATAAATGGCTATGGAAATGTAAATAGTAAATCTTTTGCCAAGGCAATTTGATTGTCCAGAAACAGGTGTTAATTGAATATTTTCACTTCATCGTGATTAGGTTACAATAGAACAAAATGATATTTTATTTATTATTATATGTAAAGGAAATGAACCACCAATATTAATTTTTCTTAATATTCTATTTTGTTTAGCAATTGGCGTGCAAAAGGTAACCACATATATTATTGTAGTCGCGCACTGAAGTCTCATATTTTAGGTTATACAGACGAAATGTATTATACATCTACTTATTAATCATGCACAACGCTTTAGCGCAGGCACTTCAATTAAACGCTTCCAGATCAGTAGTCTGTCTTCGAAATGAAGTAGTGATTTGCTTGCTATATCATCCACTGAATACATGAGATGGATTTTAAACTACCAATTAGGTAGAAGTGTCTTCTCTTATCTCGTATAAATTATCTTTTGAATAGGTTACAATTTTATTGTTAGTTCTTTCATATTCGTTATATTTATCAAATGGTAGACTGCTTGTTTTTGGTAAATTGATTAAACACCAAAAACTTCCTCGTGTCGTTTTTATTTATCAATATGTCTGGTACCTTTACGTTTTGCTGTGATTATGTCTTCTTATAAACCCTATATTTATCAAATGGTAGACAGTGCTTGTTTTTGGCATGTTTTATTAAATGCCAAAATAAGTCTTCGTATCGTTTATATTTATCAAAATGTCAGGAAATTGACGTCATAAACCAGTGCTGGATTTTGCATCTGATATATCAACTATATTTTTATTCTGGTCATAAACCAGTGCTAGAATTAGCGTCTGACATATCAACTGTATCTGTAAGTCTGAAATAGCGTTAAATTACAGAATTACCAGTCGTAGCCTTGTTCTTTACATACAAGTAATTATCCTTCCGAGAAAGATTTGGCAAACACTCCCAGAGTATAAAGTTTCACCTACTAAAACCAACCATGTATTTTTAATCGAGACACGATTGCGGCGTGTCACTCCTAAGAAAAAAAATAGATTAAAAAACTCTATATTTCGAAATATTCCCTTAACGACCCAGAAATTGTTCTTGTCGTAACTTCTCAATTGCAATTTGTGCAACACGAATTCACGTCCGGAATGAAGTGTCGCTGCTTGACTTAGGAAATAACTTTGTACTTATTTCTTTGTCTCTTACCTGTACTTATTGTAGGTTATGTTTCATACAGATATTCTTTTTTTTTCTTTGTTTTTGCTGCCGGCTCTTTTACGAAATAGTTCACATAGATTTTGTTTTATTATCGTGAGGTTTGTAGCAAAATATAATTTCTATTGGAACTGAAGGAATGTAGGAGAAAGTATTTGATCAAGATTGTCATGGAAAAGAAAGTAACTTTACAATTATGTTCTTGTACAATTTTTACCGTAAATCGCTTTATAAATGGAGAAAAAAGTCATAAGATTTATTTTCCTATTCACCAGAAGTTTTTTGCTAAAGCGTTAATTCTTGTCGGTAAGATGACAAGGAAAGAACAAGTTTTTTTTTTTTTTTTTTTTTTTGCCGCGCCATCTCGATAATGTTTGACGGTCACTAAGCCTTCAAATTTTTCAGTGACAAACGAATGCAGTAGAAACTGAAATTGGTCTGTTGATAAATTCTTTTGATAAGCAGTGTTCAGGAACCCCTAAATTTACCTTTTCTTATAATTATTATTCTACAACCTCAATTCAGTCACACTTCATCTTTCTAAATAATCAGTTACTGTAGATATGTATTTTTCAGTCATCATTTCTCTCCTGATTAATCTTCTCATTTTCTTCCTATTGTGACCCTAGAACCTCAATACAATCAGAGTTCATCTTTCTAACTAATCAGTTATTATAGATATGCATTTCTAAATCATCATTTCTCTTCTGTTTTTACTCTACAGTTCATCTTTTTAAGTAGTCATTTATTGTAAATCTGCATTTTTCGATTATTTCTCCGGATCAATCATCTCTAATTCATTTCAATCACCACTTCTTCTGGTGATAAACTCATTTAGTTGTAAATCTGCATTTTTCGATCATTTGTCTCCTGATTAATCATCTCCTGATCATATCCTTTTATTAATTTCGATCACCACTTCTTCTGTTAACGAGCCTCCGTCCCACTTTCCCTTAAATCTGCATTTTTCGATGATTATCCATCTGATTAATCATCTCCAGATCATCCCCTCTATTCATTTCAATCACCACTTCTTCTGTTAATGAGCCTCCATCATAAATCTGCATTTTTCGATGATTATCCAGCTGATTAATCATCTATCATCTCCTCTATTACATTTCAATCCCCACTTTTTCTGTTAATGAGCCTCCATCCCACTTTCCCTTAAATCTGCATTTTTCGATGACTATACATAATTAATCATCTAATCATCTCAATTAATTTCAATCACCACTTCTTCTGTTAATGAGCCTCCATCCCACTTTCCCTTAAATCTGCATTTTTCGATGATTATCCATCTGATTAATCATCTCCAGATCATCCCCTCTATTCATTTCAATCACCACTTCTTCTGTTAATGAGCCTCCATCCCACTTTCCCTTAAATCTGCATTTTTCGATGATTATCCAGCTGATTAATCATCTCCAGATCATCTCCTCTATTCATTTCAATCACCACTTCTTCTGTTAATGAGCCTCCATCCCACTTTCCCTTAAATCTGCATTTTTCGATGATTATCCATCTGATTAATCATCTCCAGATCATCTCCTCTATTCATTTCAATCACCACTTCTTCTGTTAATGAGCCTCCATCCCACTTTTCCCTTAAATCTGCATTTTTCGATGATTATCCATCTGATTAATCATCTCCAGATCATCTCCTCTATTCATTTCAACCACCACTTCTTCTGTTAATGAGCCTCCGTCCCACTTTCCCTTAAATCTGCATTTTTCGATGATTATCCAGCTGATTAATCATCTCCAGATCATCTCCTCTATTCATTTCAGTCACCACTTCTTCTGTTAATGAGCCTCCATCCCACTTTCCCTTAAATCTGCATTTTTCGATGATTATCCATCTGATTAATCATCTCCAGATCATCTCCTCTATTCATTTCAATCACCACTTCTTCTGTTAATGAGCCTCCATCCCACTTTCCCTTAAATCTGCCGATGATTATCCATCTGATTAATCATCTCCAGATCATCCCCTCTATTCATTTTCAATCACCACTTCTTCTGTTGATTAATGAGCCTCCATCCCACTTTCCCTTAAATCTGCATTTTTCGATGATTATCCATCTGATTAATCATCTCCAGATCATCTCCTCTATTCATTTCGGGACTTCTTCTGTTAATGAATGCTTAAATCTGCATTTTTCGATGATTATCCAGCTGATTAATCATCTCCAGATCATCCCTCTATTCATTTCAATCACCACTACTTCTGTTAATGAGGTCTTTCCCTTAAATCTGCATTTTCGATGATTATCCAGCTGATTAATCAAGATGGGCTCTATTCATTTCAACCACCACTTCTTCTGTTAATGGGTCCATCCCACTTTCCCTTAAATCTGCATTTTTCGATGATTATCCAGCTGATTAATCATCTCCAGATCATCTCCTCTATTCATTTCAATCACCACTTCTTCTGTTAATGAGCCTCCGTCCCACTTTCCCCCCCAGATCGAAGAGAATACCAGACAGATGGAACGGCTCAGTCAGCTGATGGAACAGGAGGCCGGGACTCGAAGTGACTCCCCCTTCACGGGACCTTCGGAATGCACGATATCGAGGGACAGGCCGCCCTCCGTCACCAGGAGGTCGGCTGCGGCCGAGAAGTGGAAGATGGGCGCCAAGAAGACCCTCCTGGAGTGGGTGCGGCAGACGATCACGAAGTGAGTTCGAGCGGGGCGTCGGCGTGTTAACATTTTTTAAATTATTATTATATTTTTTGGCGGCAGTTAATTATATAATATAGTGGAGCTTAAAGTATATCAGAGCTCCACTGTATTATGTAATTAACTGCCCCAAAAAATATATTAAAAACTAACCTGACCTTACCCAAGGGGTGTGTTGATGGTCAGTATTATAACATTATTGTACTTGAATGGACCTAGGTGCGCAAGTAGTATCCTGACCTAGTTTGACCTTACCCAAGAGGTCTGTTGTTGGTCACTGTCACAACGTTAATGTACTTTAATGAACCTGCCTGCTCAGGTAGTGTCCTGACCTAGTCTGACCTTAGCCAAGTGGTCTATTTTGATGTGATAACTGTTCCCTGGAGCAGGGGACACGGGTCAAGTAGCCTTTACCTGTTCTATATTTCTATCATATCTAAGTCAATCTGAAATAGTTTTTCGTGTTTACGTTGCTTGGTTAAGCTGGACTTCCGCTCTCACGGGCTCTTTCTCGGAAAGCAAATCGTTTGTATTGTATTGTATAAACTTGAAGTACAGTATAAAACACCATCTTAGAACCAATTGCAATACAGCCATTTCGCCATATCCTCATGTAACAATTCCTTAAGATCTCTTGATTCAGTTCCTGCAAAGAACCCTTTCTTAGAACCAAAAACGCTCCACGTACTCTGCTGGCTTCTCTTGTACCTTCGTTATATTTTAAACATTTATTTTCCAGGAAATTCGGCATAATTGTCAACGACTTCGGAACGAGCTGGAGGGATGGAACTGCCTTCTTAGCTCTCATCCATTGCATTAATCCTCGTCTGGTGAATATGCAGGTGAGATATGGAACCAGTTTCATTTGCTTATGGGCTTTCATCTTATAGAGTACTTAGAGCCAAAGTGTCTAAAGTTTTAGAATTCAGCTGTCTTTTAGCACTTTCTAGAAATATACTAAATTCCATAGATCATTTTTTTACACATTATTCAGAGGTCATTCAGTTCTAAAGCCTGCTCATCTTATTGACTGTAAAATAGAATGATCATCCATTTATCATTATGGAGTAAATTCATAATTTTTCTTATTTTCATATAAAAAAATGCTGATCCACTTTCATGCAAACAAATACAATTTTTACCTATTTTAATGTACACAACTTAATCTTGGTCTATTTTCATGTCCAAAAACTTAATGTTGGCCCATTTCCATGTTCACAAACTTAATGTTGGCCCATTTTCACGACCACAAACTTAATGTTGGCCCTTTTTCATGTTCACAAACTTAATGTTGGCCCATTTTCACGTCCACAAATTTAATGTTGGCCCATTTTCACGCCCACAAACATAATGTTGATCTATTTTCATGTCCACAAACTTGATATTGACCTATTTTCAAGTCCACAAACATAATGTTGACGTATTTTCACATAAAAACATTTTCGCCTACTATTTCTCAAAATCCACACATCTGTGTATAAAGATAATGGTTTATTTCGGATCAAAACCCTCGTTTCCGCCAACATACTGAGCATCCCTTCTCTCCGTTCAGAGGATGTCCCAGATGACGAACAAAGCCCGCCTCGAGACCGCCTTCAACGTGGCCGAAAAGGGCCTGGGCATCGCGCGCCTCCTGGACTGCGAGGACGTGGACGTGGAGAAACCCGACGAGAAGTCCATCATGACCTACGTGGCTTCCTTCCTCAACAAGTTCCCGGAGCCGGGCACTACAAGCGTTCCAGTAAGTCTTCGGCAGGAGGAGGAGGAGGACAGAGACGTTCTTGTTTGGTAGTTGGTGCCCTGGAATGGAATATTTCAGGACTGGAATGAAATGGTATATTGATTGATCGATTTAATAATGACTTATTGATTGATTTATGAGTTCCCGGAGCCGGGCACGACAAGCGTTCCAGTAAGTCTTCGGCAGGAGGGGGGGGAGGAGGAGGGCAGAGACGTTCTTGTTGGTAGTCGATGTTATGGAATGGAATGGAATATTCCAGGAATGAAATGGAATGGTTGATGATTGATTTTATAGAGGTTAATTGATTGATTTACAAGTTCCCAGAGGCTCTTGTTGGTAATTGTCCTGGAATGGAATGGTTGGTTGACTGATTGATTTATTTATTTAGTTAATAATGACTGATGATTGGTTTACAAGTTCCCGGAGCCGGGCACGACAAGCGTTCCAGTAAGTCTTCGGCAGGAGGAGGGGGAGGAGGAGGAGGAGAACAGAGACGGTCTTATTGGTTGTTGGTGTCCTGGAATGGAATGGAATGGTTGATTGATTGATTGATTTAATAATGGTTAATTGATTGATTTATTAATGGTTGATTGCTTTTTTTTGTGAGAGTTTGGTACTGTGGATTGAATATTGCTTAAATTATTGATTAAAAGCTTCGAGGTGACTTCACAAGAGCGGTGCGTTGTGTATTCAGTGCTTTAAATGAATAGGTGTTCATTGAACAAATAATCTAGTATTACAAACTATTGTCATTTCTATCTGTTAATTGAATGAATGTTAACTGATTCATAATTTATCAGACGCTACAAACTCTAGAGTCTAGACTTTGGTCTTCTTAAACTCACCTGGGTGAAACCATTCTCTCTCTCCCTCTCTCTCTCTTAAACTGACCTCTCTCTCTCTCTCTCTCTCATCACAGCCTTGTACGAGCCCGACTCTGGAAGCTGCGACGGGAGACATGTTTAGCGAGATCGAGATGGAATACACCGAACTCACGACCTGGCTTTCTCACACGTCCAACTGGCTGGACACTCTTCACGATCCGGCCACCCACGGCAATATCAATTACGAGGTGGGTCGTTTTTGAAATATGTTGCTGTTTTTATTATTAGTTGCGAGGTTGGGTATGGGGGTCTTGAAATCTGTATTCGTTTACCATTATCGGTTACGAGGTGGGTGTGTGTTAAAGTTTTGGGATCTATAGTTATTTGTTCTCTTTTGCTAAAAAAAGATGGGTGTTTTTGGGTGGGCGTTGCAGTGGAAATTTAGTAGAATTAATTGTTGAAGTGCCTGTCATTAAATGAAATTAGTTTTTAAGCATTAAATTCATTCTGTCAAATTTTGTTTTATACCATTGATGAGCATTATTTTTGTTAGTGCTTAATAATATATATTTATAAATACGTTAAACTTATAAATCCAGTAATATCAGTCTACATTAAAATAAACGTTTTTTCCGTCCTAAAAACTTAAAAACCTGCTTTGTAATGTCTATAAATATTCTTCCTGTAACGCAACTATAGGAAAATAAAATGTTCTTTAAGAGGTGAGGACCTAAAAGTGTTCTTTTTTTTTTATTTTATTAACAGCGATTCAGGGCTTTGAAATCCGAAGCAGATGAGAAGAAGGTCATTTACGAGAAGCTGAAGAACTTGGTCGGATCTCAGTCATCCATGATTTCAATCACGGCAGATTCTTGGACGCAGATCACTGCATCTTGGAATAAGGTAATGCACAGAGACACACACACACACACTTTATATATATGTATATATATATATATATATATATATATATATATATATATATATATATATATATAATTAAAGACAAAATCCACAAAGGAAAGAGAAACAATGGAGTGCTGCAAGGCCTTTCGACTTATAGTCCTTTATTTAGCAGACTCGAAAGGCCTTGCACAGACACACACACTATATATATATATGTATATATATAAATCAAGACAAAATCCACGAAGGAAAGAGAAACATTGTTTCTCTTTCCTTCGTGGATTTTGTCTTGATTTATTTATTCATAACGTTCCATACTTTCATGATTCAGTTATACATGTGTGTATACAGTATACATATTTAAAACTTACAAGCTAAATACGATGCATGTAGTGGTAATGATTGCACTACCTGGCCAAAGCCCAGGTATACATGCAGCAGTTATAGCTTGTTTATTTTCATGTTTTTGTTTCTTATAATGTGTTCTGATTTTTTTTTTATTAATTTGTTATCTCACCTCTTTCATTTTCAGTCTTTTTCCTTCCAAATATGTATCGTCTAATATATATATATATATATATATATATATATATATATATATATATATATATATATATATATATATATATATATATATATATATATATATATATATATATATATATATATATATATATTAAAAAGTAAACTTTGCACAATTCATTGCACTTGTATCAGTAGAGCATACTTACGAAGCCAGAGATCATTTCCATACCCACCACCATCTCTAATAACGACTCTGTGGCATCGACAGGTATCACAGCAACTATCTCACTGGACGTGGCTGCTGGATGCTGCGCTACCTGGATCCTTGGGTCCCATCGGCGAGTGGCTGAGTAGGGCCGAGGCCATGCTGGGCACGGAGGACAAGCTTCACGGCAAGCACGAAGAGGTACGTAAGGTTTGGGAGTTTTTTTTTTTTGTATTTAGTCTTCTGTGTCTTATACATCTTTTTTTATTTTTTTATTTTTATGTGCTTCTTGGTCACTTATTTTTTTTTTTTTCACTCCTGTCTTTTTCGTTTTTAAAATGTTTTCCGTCTTTTTCATTGCAGAATTTTTTTATTCTTTTTTTTCAAGCTACTTTGGCTTTTATATTGTGTTTTTATGCTTCTTTGTTTTTACATTTATTTTTTTACTCCTGTCTTTTACGATTTTAAAACTTCTTTTGTCTTTGTCATTGCATTATTTTTATCACTGGTGTCTTTTACATTAAGGCTTTACGATTTTTTAGTCTATTAAATTTTTTTTTAACTTGTCTTTTACATTTGCAAAACTATATTTTAAAAAAATTGTTTTTTTTATAAATATGGAATTGGTGATATTTAGATCATTTATTTAAGTACAAAACTGAAATTAGATTATGAAAATTTTGAAGTTACACCGGTGGTTTTTAAAATTTCTTTATATTTTATCTATAACATAGATTTTTTTTTACAGTTCTCAGATAAGTAGAAGAGTTTATATACCGTTAAATTAGACAGTATCTACTCAATTTTTTTGTCCATAGAGTAATCTGATTGTTGTTTGATCCAAACTGGATCTTTATACATTTTATTGCCCACCCCTAAAATACATATCGTAATACATTCACCTCACAAATTGGAACTTTAAATACATTCACTTCCGAAGTTAGAACTTTAAATACATTCATCTCCCAAAATGGAACTTGTACATCTTATGACCCCTCTCGCAAAATCCCAGATCGAAATACATTCACCTCACAAATTGGAACTTTTGGAACTTGAAGACATTCACTTCATTCACTTCCGAAGTTGGAACTTTAAATACATTCACCTCCAAAATTGCAACTTCTACATCTTATGACCCCTCTTCCAAAAATACATTCTCCTCCCAAACTGGAACTGCAAATACATTGACCTCCCAAATGGTAACTTGATAATCTTATACCCACTCCTCCTCTTCCTCCAAAACCCCAGATCGCCAACTTGCTGAGCAGGAAGATCGAGGAGCACAAGGCCTTCTTCGCGGAGCTGCCTTCCATCATCGCGACCTTCGAGTCTGTGAAGACGTCTCCTGACGCGACGGCCATCCCTCCGCAGCAGCTGGAGTACATGGAGCTGAGGCTGAAGACCATCGCTCCAAGAGCCGCCCAGAGAAAGATCAAGCTCAAGTACCTGGAGCATAGGGTAAGTTGCCTGTCCTTATAAGGAGCACCTGACCTTAATTAACAGACTCTGTTAAATAACGAAGGTTTTGCATTTTGAGGACTTTGTAGATAACGTGCAGATAACAGCAATTCCAAATAGGTCTCGAACCTAACTAATGTGTGATAATTTCCACCTACCATTCGACTAAAGAGATTTATCTAAAAATGTATCACAGCTTAAATGGTGGCATAACAAAAATAATCAGTATAGAACCCTGTCAAGTTGAGGTCCGTAAATTGAGAAAACATTATCTGAGAATCATGACAGCTGAAGAATATATGAAAATTCTTTTACGTCTTAGAAGATTAATTGTTATTCATTACATTACATGAGAACCATTAGATTTCACGCGCCATGCTTTAGGTGAGTCTTGTGAAGATTGATGGTAACCGTTAACTGGGAATTGTAAGACTTGAACATTATCAGCCTTTCCATAAGTATTATGGAGACTAATGATTATCCATCACTCGAGAACCATTCTGCCCTTAAATGGAAAACTGCAGTATCTGTAAAATTTTCTAAATTGAGATTTGCTACCTATTGTGCTCGTGAAACATAAAATACACAAGTTACTGCAGTTTCAGAATGATTCTTCAATGCTTTTCACGAGTATTTAGTGAGTCCCATTTGCAGTATCTGCAAAATCAGTAGTAAGGCAAGGGAAAACTGCAGTATCTACAATTTTTCCCAGTTCTGTATTTTTGCAGACACTGCAGTCTTCCATTTTAGGGCAGCATTGCACAAATGGCACTAGTCTTCCCACATCGCAGGAATATAAGCCTCAGCAAAACCCCAAGAACCGTTGATTTCATAACATCATCTCTTCATCTCTCTCTCCCCCGTTCTCCAGTACTGCTTGATTGCGTTCCTCATCCTGGTGGAGGCGAAGCTGAAGACCTGGGCGGTGAAATACGGCAACGAACAGGAGGTCCAGCAGATCCTGAGCGAGTACCGCTCCTTCGTGGGCACCAGGAACATCTTCCAGGAGTTCGATCGCGCCTTCATGGAGATGCAGCAGGTGTCAGAGGCCTACAAGAAGGACTCGAATTTGAGTGAGTAGTGGTGCTGTGATTTTTGGGGGCTGTGACAGAGGTTCCTGTGTCGTTGCAGGTGTTTATATAGAGCAAAAGAATTTGTATTTTGGGATGGTCATTCCGTGTGGCTGGATTTGTAATGGTTTAACATATTACACCTCATTCATAGTTTTAAACCTTTTTTGTTTGTTTGTGCCGTTGAAAGCAGAAATTGATTTTTAAAATCTGGAGGGATCAGGCATTGAAATACTCTATTAGTATATTGAAAGTCTGTTTTGTTATTCTTTTGGGTGATGCAGATTACCTAGATATACTGATTTGTTCATTTTCAGTGTAATACGAGGAACATTCCAGTGACATTTACTTCATGGTAAATTGTAATTCATGACACTTTTAAACACAAAATATTTATTGATGTATTGAGATCAATGTAGCTTATTTTTGTTTTTAATTATCTTCTATCATAATAATTTTTTTTAATAACAGGCAAAGCTGAGAGCGAGGGCATCGCCAAGTTCCTTCTGGAAATGAATGATCGCTGGAAGAACATCTCCGTCGAACTGAGATGCATCCAGTCCCTCCTGGAAGAAGTCATCACTTACTGGAAGAAGTTCATTGACCTGACTCAGCAGTTCGAAGCTTGGGTCGACCAGTCCTTCACGATGATTAACCTCCCAGAGGAGGAGAAGATGGAGTTCTTCCAGGTGAGTATCCTGATTGATTTTAAAGTTCGTGTTTATATGTTGAAAGTCCAATGTTTTCCAAAGATTGAATTTATTAGGGATGTCAGATGTTATTGTTAGCTTGAATTTGGTCTTAACTCGAGCAACCATTAGGTAGTAATCATCATTTCTATGCGTGAAGGATGGGCAAGCTCACAGGATTTGGACAATTTAATTTATTGCTGTGGAATAACATATTTTTTTAAAGCGAGAGCTTGTTTAAAATGATAATTTGCAGAAACGGTTATATATGATATGACTAAATAAAGATGCTCAGTAAAATAAACATGTACATTGCATAAAAACGTACAGAACCTTGCTCTCGTTTGAAAAATAAACTTAGCTGAATGTTATTACAGAGGAGGAACAAGGGCAGCAAAATACATTGACTAGAAATAAAACAAAGGAATAGTCTTTAAAGAAGAAACAATATTGAGTAAGGACTGTGTGGACAAAAGTAACAAATGTATGATTAAGGGTGCATCCACACCAAAGGAAAACATGCCTTAAACATGTCGGTAACTTATAGCACAAACATCACAAACAGGCTGAACACAAATTAACGACATACTGTATTGGGGGTTCTAACCAGTGCTTCATACCATTATCCAGCATTGGCCATGGATTAGTTCTCCACTTCCAGTCATTGACTTTTCAACCTGTTTGTAATATGTATGCAATAAGTTGCAGACTTGTGTTTATGACATATTTTGTAACGTATGCGATAAGTTGCCGAAATGTGTTTACGACATATTTTATTGGAGATTGTTTGAAGAAAGCTTTACATCAGTGCCGTCAGTCAGTGCCTAAAGGGAAGCTGTTCCATTGACATGTTTTTGACAAAACCTTTGGGATGATCCAGCTGTCGTACATCAAATCCTACATGATATCCTATTCCAGGACCTCGGAGAATGGAAGACGAAACACGAGAATCTGAACGAGACTGGAAACTTCCTGGCAGCCACCTGCAAGCTGGAAGTTGCCCAGGAAATCCGCGAGAAACTTGCCATCGTAAATAACAAATGGGAAGACCTGTTCCAGGTAAAATAACACATTCTCGTTAATGTGGATATAAGTCAGTTGTAGTTTAAAATGGACAGACTCAGTCTACACATTGTCTCTGACACTGTTTAGCCTTGTTTTCTCTTCATTTGACATGCTTTTGGTTCTTAAATATGATTTTCTTTAATAGTCCCAAAACTTATTTTTTGTCTTTCTTCACTGAGGACTGTTCTTTATCTCTCCAAAACCCTGAAATTTATTCCTCTTTATAAACAGCAAGACTGGCTGTCACAGTGTGTACCATGCTAACATTTGAGTTCAGATGCTTTGCGTACCAAGAACGACTACCGATCCGGACAGGACAAGCTGGAACTTTGGCTCGAGAACGCCGATGTCATCCTCAACACCAAGAATGTGTGTTCGGTTGAGTGTGTCAAAGAGTATGGCGAGCAACTCAAGGTTTGTGGCTAAACAGATTGTTTTTGGAGCTATTTACACTCCACATTTAAGACATCCTGAAATTAAAATGCATGTTTGCAATACCAAGAAGCTTGTGACTTTGTCAGACTTATACCAGTACCATACCGGTACCGTTCTTGTGAATTTGTCACGATACACATACCATGGTGGTACAGGTCTTGTGAATTTGTTACACATACTAGTGCTACACTGGTACAGGTATTGCAATTTCTCACACTGGGACTAGTGCCTTACTGTTACAGGTCTTGTGAATTTACATCACACTGATACTATAGTACCATGTCTTCGACCCTCTTGTTTTAAACCTACAATTTCAGCCACAAACACAAAAGATATTTTGCCATCAATGTACAGTATATTTGAATCCACTCCATTTGGCACAATTTCCAGAACTTACTACTGCATCCTTAACGCCCCTTTTTTTCCGACAGAAACTGAACAGCGAGATCGAGGAGATGGAGATGCTCTTCAAGAGCGTCTCCAAATCCTTCCAGACCCTCGTGCAGGACCTGGCGCCCGACGAGATCGAGAGGATGATGTGGTCGCTGAAACAAGAGAAGGAAGAGTTGGTCAGACTCAGAGCAGTCATCCCACAGAAGATGCATCTCTCCACGCAGGTAAGGAAGAGCCATCGTGAGCCGTTATTTCCAGGAATCATTTCTAGGACATAAAGTTCTCTACTCATGTGAGGGTGGTAAACTTTTTTTTATATATCTCCTTGAGTTTTCTGATCTTTCATAAAGAACTTCCATGGTGATAATACTCTTACCTTTGCATAAAAGTCTGGAATATAAGCTGTGTGAGTTTATGATATTTGACTTATTAAGTTTGTAAAATT
Organism: Macrobrachium rosenbergii; assembly: GCF_040412425.1. NCBI lineage: Eukaryota > Metazoa > Arthropoda > Malacostraca > Decapoda > Palaemonidae > Macrobrachium > Macrobrachium rosenbergii. Next base: position 4,078,454 of record NC_089786.1, on the reverse strand, counting down.
TAAAGGGAACACTGACGTAGTACTTATTGTCGTAGGATGCTTTACAGTAGTGACATTTAATCCTTGCTTTCTTCTTTTTGTCCTTCTATTATGCCATTTAATTTTTAAATAGAATTTCTCCGAAAACTTCCCACGACTATCGGATGACACCATTACCTGTATGTCAGGGTGCTCATACAGTACTCAGTATCATATGACTTGACAGCCTACTCATGAACATTACAAGTTAAAGATAGACTTGACTAAAGTCCTACATCAGCTGAAAAATAAAACATTACAAGTTAAAAAGACATCAATTTAGTTAAGACAGGACTTACTTCAACTAAGTTGCTCCGCCACCAATTTTAATAGTTAAGACAGGATACATCTGATTAGCTTGATCAAATACATCAGTTAAGACAGGACTTACGTCTGATAAGCTAGCAAAATAAAACAGCCATCTTCAATAGTTAAGACAGGACTTACATCTGATAAGCTTGCAGTTGTTCAAATAAAACAGCCATCAGTTTAATAGTTAAGACAGGACTTACATCTGATAAGCTAGCAGTTGTTCAAATAAAACAGCCATCAGTTTAATAGTTAAGACAGGACTTACATCTGATAAGCTTGCAATCGCTCAAATAGAGCAGCCATCAATTTAGGAGTTAAGACAGGACTTACTTCTGATAAGCTAGCAGTTGTTCAAATAAAACAGCCATCAGTTTAATAGTTAAGACAGGACTTACAAAGCTTGCAGTTGCTCAAATAAAACAGACATCAATTTAAAAGTTAAGACAGGACTTACTTCTGATAAGCTAGCAGTTGTTCAAATAAAACAGCCATCAGTTTAATAGTTAAGACAGGACTTACATCTGATAAGCTTGCAGTCGCTCAAATAGAGCAGCATCAATTTAAGAGTTAAGACAGGACTTACTTCTGATAAGCTAGCAGTTGTTCAAATAAAACAGCCATCAGTTTAATAGTTAAGACAGACTTACATCAAGTTTCAAATAGAGCAGCCATCAATTTAGGAGTTAAAACAGGACTTACATCTGATAAGCTTGCAGTCGCTCAAATAGAGCAGCCATCAATTTAGGAGTTAAGACAGGACTTACTTCTGATAAGCTAGCAGTTGTTCAAATAAAACAGCCATCAGTTTAATAGTTAAGACAGGACTTACATCTGATAATAGCAGTTGTTCAAATAAAACAGCCATCAGTTTAATAGTTAAGACAGGACTTACATCTGATAAGCTTGCAGTCGCTCAAATAGAGCAGCCATCAATTTAGGAGTTAAGACAGGACTTACTTCTGATAAGCTAGCAGTTGTTCAAATAAAACAGCCATCAGTTTAATAGTTAAGACAGGACTTACATCTGATAAGCTAGCAGTTGTTCAAATAAAACAGCCATCAGTTTAATAGTTAAGACAGGACTTACATCTGAATGCAGTTAGAGCAGCCATCAATTTAGGAGTTAAGACAGGACTTACTTCTGATAAGCTAGCAGTTGTTCAAATAAAACAGCCATCAGTTTAATAGTTAAGACAGGACTTACATCTGTTAAGCTTGCAGTTGCTCAAACAGAGCAGCCATCAATTTAGGAGTTAAGGCAGGGACTTCTGATAAGCTAGCAGTTGCTCAAATAAAAACCATCAATTTAACACTTTAGCCAGGACTTACATCTGATAAGCTAGCAGTTTCCCAATCAGCTTACGGTAGCTAACTCCTTGGCATGAGCTATAATTCACTCATAACAATACCCGGCTCTTCCCAGATCGTCATGCAGCTTGAAGCCGTCGAGGCAGGCATCGTCGAGATCAACCAGTGGCTCGACGAAGCGGAATCGCTCCTGGAGTCCTTCACCGTCCACGGTACCAACGAATTCATTCAGAGCCAACTCGAGAAACAGAAGGTAAGAAGGCTTCTCCTGTGTACTGACGCTGGAAGCCACACCTCCTCTAAGCCTATAGCCATTTAATCTTGATCCCAGTTGTGCAGAGCGGAGTACAGAAGACTCCACAGAGATACAGGATGGAGTTGGAGTGCTTGCTGATTCCATCCTTTTGCGAAGGCCTAGCTTCTTGGTGGCAGAGTAACAAACTTATTTATCTACTGAGAAGTTTTCATTAACAACATTTTTAAAACAAGTGATTTTGTTTGCAGTTTAAACTTCGTGTTGCATTGCCTGCACAAAATGCAATAATAAACCATTGTGTGAATTGGTGTCCTGTTTTTGACGGTTTTCAGATTCAGAAACGTCTGTTGCAGTTCATCAATTTTTATTTACTTAGAGATGAAAATGTTCCTTGGCAGATAAATGACTTTGAGCTTTGCCACTGACTTTTATGTCACGCTTATTATCACCTTCGAGAAAGGTTGGCCTTTGTTATATATACGTTTGTATATGCATACACTTTATATGTATGTTGTGTGTGTATCAACACACATGGATTGCCCTGAATTATCCTCCACAAGTAACTGGATTTTTTTCAATTTTTCTTAAATATTATTTGCTTTAATTTGCTGTATTATTTTTTTGGTAGCTTTAGTTGCTTTATACACAACATCGTGAAACAAAAACACTCGATATATTATTATTATTATTATTATTATTATTATTATTATTATTATTATTATTATTATTATTATTATTATTATTATTATTATTATTATTATTTGGTAAAACGAGACCACTGAGTCCAGAAAGATACGTGCGGAAATGAGATCTGAAAACTGGAGTAATGCAATGTTCAAGAAGTTGGACAGCTAAGTTGGAAGAGACCAGAGGGAATTGGATGAAAAGTTAAGGGGAAGAATGGTATGCTTATGTGCCCAAGAAGGACCCCAAAAAAAAAAAAAAAAAAAAAGAGAATATAAAATTGTTCAGGAACTGGGAAAGTACTATATATTTCAGCTAAGACAGTAAGGTCTAATTTTTATATCAACACGAAGGCATACTTGTCTTCACAATAAGTAAATCGTTTTGTGGGTGTTTCATATTAAGTATTTTATAACATTTTTTAGTGATTTACGTCATAATGATAATCATAATCAATTTTTAAAAAACGAGAGATGAAAACTGATCAATAAAGGTGTTAATGATTCACGAAATCAGCAGTATAAAACGGTCTTTTGAGTTGTGTACCCTATTTTTTGTTCGCTTCACAATTATTTCTTTTGTGCTTCGTTGTTACCACCAACAACTTTATACCACGTTATATTGAGTTGCTTGTCAACTGATGTAGTTAGGGAAGGCCTGAGAGACAAACAATCGTCAGAGGACGGTGTGTTTGACCGAGCCAGGTGGAGCAAAGTTGTCAGAAACATCGACCCCACATAGAAGTGGGAAAAGATGCAGAGAAAGAACATATTGAGTTGCTTGATTTTCGCTGTTTGAGTTATTTGCTCCCCAGATGTTTGCAGGTACTATTATTCCCCAAGATGTACAGTATACTAATTATTGTTTTGGCTTTTTACAAATAAAATTGTTCTGGAGAGGTTAAGTATATGTTCTCTGACCTGTTCTGACAGTAACTCCAGTGCTAATCAGACTGAAAGCTTCTTTATGAAATATCAGCTAAAAGCTGATATTTTAATTGTTTTTACTACCGGTCAATAACAATAACTTACAGAAGAAGGGACTACCCTTTACTCCAAAGCTTTTCAAACCAAGAGTTTACATGTGCTGGAAATAATTCAGTTCACTGATAGCATAAACCAATTCTGGGCAGACCTTGACTTCTAGACTTGCACGTCGACATGATGATAATGTAGGTGCAATCAAACAAAGACTCAGAGATGGTTAGGTTCGTTCTTTTTGAGTTAGCTACCTTGCTTCAAAATCTGCTCATCCTCAAATTTAGATTTATCTCTCACAGAATCCATGTTGCTTTAAGAGAGTAACCTGACGTTTGAGTCTCAAGTCAAGTTTTGCACATTGGTAGTCACATTTTACCCAGGGATTGAATTCAATCCCCCCTTTGTCAGTTACATGAGAAGGATTTAATCCCAATAAATCATTGTGATTACAGAGTGATAAATACAGTACATACATGTTACAATAGACATTTTATGCATGGAGAATTTCCAAAGATATTAGATAGTTTGCAAACTGCGTCATGGGACCAATTTTGTTTTAGTGTTTTTTTTTTTTTTAGAATGGTATCCTGGAATTTTTTTCCCTTTTTTGAATGGTACCCTTTAAATGTTAGTCTGATATCCACCCAAACTGTATATCGAGGAGAATGCCCTTAGAATCTTTGTTAAAACCCCTTTTCTCATTTTATGTTGTTCAGTGCATTCCCTCAGTCTTTTTTTTTATCCACATCCTATTTTTTTAATTGAATAGAATTTTTTTGGGAATGATGATGGAAAGTGCACTAAATATGGTAAGTGAACTTAATTTTTTACGAGTCAGTGATAAGTATTTAGATTCGGTTGTCACTGAAAATTAATCTTTTAGGAAAAGTAACTCTTAAGAAGTTATAGATTGTACGAGATTCTTCTTGTTCTATCAATATTTGCATTTGATAATCCTTGAAATAGATGTTTGTAACTTTTACAGTTCACAATTCACACACAGCAACAATTCTTTTAATTCAGTTTTAAGTATTTGTAATGGAAAAGTTGCACACGGCCATCTGAAGAACAATCTTTTGCATCTGCTACTTACATTAATACGCCAGATGGAAGCATTGCAGAAAACTATTTCAAGAATTGTGCAACAGTTGTCAACTGAAATTTGTTTTGGGAAAGTTGCAACAGAGCTATTTGAAGCATCTCCTTATACAACAGTGGCTAATTCATGTTTATTAACGAACTGCAAAAGTTGCAAAGAGCTATCTCAGAAACGATCTCGACCGGAAGAATACCCAAACATGAATGGTTTTATGCCCTAGAAACTTCACTTGCCACATTCAGTGCACCTCCATCGAAGAAGAAGGACTCTTTAGATCAGGAGGAGGAGAAGGGTCATGTCCTGGAGGGGGTGGTGGTATAGTGGTAGTGGGGTTGTAGAGGTAAAGGAGTAATGAGTCTTTCTGTTGTTGCCTTGCGTAGAGAGGAGATCCCGCGTCGCCCTTTTCCTTCAAGGGCACCAATAAGACGACACGAATACATCTGGAAAAACATAGGGTAGGTCACGACAGAGTATAGTACCCCTGGTCGAAGTGGTTGCGAAGTATTTAGTGTATTCTCTCTCTCTCTCTCTCTCTCTCTCTCTCTCTCTCTCTCTCTCTCTCTTAGTCTGATAATAACCACCTCGACGAACTTCTCAAGTACCTAGGTCTAGGATAGTGAGTGTTGCAGAGTGTCTTATTAATACTTATTAATCCTTAGATCCGGCACTGTCTTTTTTTGTGTATGTGAGCTGTGTCACTTAACGTCTAATTCGTTGTGTTTTTGTTTTTCGTGTCGTAGTTGAACTCAGGAAGTAGTAGAGCCCTTTGCCTCTGTTGTAGTGTACTCATTTATCCTCCATTTCTCATCATTGGTCGTCTGTTCCCCCTCTTTCTTCCCCTCTTCCTGGTCGACTGGATTTAAGCTGTCCCATTTATGAAGCTAACTTTATGTGTTTTCTCAGCATTGTACAGTAGATTTCATTTTATGTATTTGTATCAAGAAAGGGTTTGATAATGAAATTCTGATTATAGGCCCATCGAAGTTGATTAAGAGCAACTGGTTCCTGTTTTTGGGTAAGCATGCTTGAACCCTGACCCGACCGTTTAACCTGTTCCTCTCGTTTAACTCCTATCTACCCACCCCCAGACCTGCAATAAGATACATAAAAGCTTACGTTCATCTGAAGTCCCACCCAGCTGCTATTTGTACGACCTACCATTCCTTCAACAGGACCAAGTTTCCACTCTGTCATGTCATTCCATGCCAGGTATCACTGTCAAACAACTTTTCACAAACTGAGCCTCCCTTGATACGAAAAACTATTTTCCTTCCAGTAGAGAAACTAAAACTACCCAGCCTTCGATTCGCTTTTCAGGACAGGTCATATTTCGTTGATGTCTTTTCACTACGATCACTGAATACTGAAAAAGTAACCTTCTGCATTTCCACAGGCGTTCTTTTCACGCCAGCTGTATTACAAGAGCATGTTGGATACCAAGAACAGGGTTTACCAAAACCTGCTGAGGACCGTCAACGGAGGAGAGAATTTCAACGTGGAGGACCTCCAGGAGAAGATGACCAGCCTCACCAATAGGTCAGTGAGAGACGATGGGAGTGGTATTAAGGAGGGTGTTTATGCGTGTACTCTCTTGCAATTTTGAGTTTATAATGTTCTTGTTTCTGGTTCATTATTGGGATTGATCAGAAGTCGTTATCCATGCTGTTGATTTTTCTTTTACTGTCGTTTTCATGTCTATTTGGTGGCTTGTTACTAGTTTGGGTTTTTATATGTTATGTGAGATTGTACTTCTATTTGAAGATTTACAACTGTGACCGAGGCGTCTGTTGCCTGGGAAACGCGAATGAGCGAGAGCATCCGCTGCTGGCAGAGCTTCAAGGAATGCGAGACGGAAGTGAGCGAGTGGCTCTCCAGCGCCGAGAAGATCTTCCAGGAGAAGGCCATCACCACCAAGAGTTACCTGGAAACCCACAAGGTAAGGAAGGCGCCGACTGGAATTTTATGGAGGTTGATGATTTTGGCAAAGGGACAAGAGTGTCATTCAGATGAACAGCCTACCTGTGCATGTTATGAATTTGGCTGTATTTTAACCACCTGAGCAAAGCCATAGTTTGGCTCTATATTGAACCTGAACAAGGCCAAATTTTGGCTATATATTAAACCTGAACAAGACCAAATTTTGGCTGTATTTTTAACCTGAACAAGATCAAATTTTGGCTGTATTTTGAACGTGAACAAGGCCAAATTTTGGCTGTATTTTTAACCTGAACAATGCCAAATTTTGGCTGTGTTTATAACCTGAGCAAGGCCAAATTTGGCTGTATTTTTCTAAGGCCAAATTTTGCTGTATTTTTCTGAACAAGGCCAAAAATTTTTTGAACAAGGCCAAATTTTGCTGTATTTTCTAACCTGAACAAGGCCAAATTTTGGCTGTATGGTCAGCTTTGGTTGTATTTTAAGATGAACATCTCACTTATGCATATGAATTTGGTTATATTTTATCCTGAAGAAGCCAGTTTTTACTGTATTTTAATTTCTAACAAGGCCAGTGTTTACTACATCTTAACCGAAGTAAGATCAGCTTTGGGTCATTTTTGCTGATAAAAACTGAATATTATTTCTTAGTGAACGAACATGAGCCTACTACTATCATTTCCCATTCATTTGACACAATGATTTGTATCAGTAACATATTTCTCCTGTTCATTCACAGGACTTCTTCATCAACGCCCCAGAGCATCTGCTCCTGAAGGTGGTGACCACGGGGCAAGATCTCCAGATTTATGTGGCCGAGTCGGAGCAGGAGGCCATCGACATGGCCATCCGCAGCATCCAGAAGAGGTGGGATGACGTCATGGCGCATGCGCCCCTGCATCTACTGAAGGTGAGTTTTGAAAAAAAGTTTAAAAAGCCCCTTCATCTACTGAAGGTGGATTTTTCAATTTCCTTAGGTCCCTCATCTACTTAATGTTTGTTTGTCAACTTTCTTGGAGAAAATTAAAAAAGAAAGCTATTACATAGCCACTTAGCGTGGATTAATGTGAGTGACAAATTTGCCTGATAGGTTAAATTAATGACTTAGAAACATATATAACATATATATATATATATATATATATATATATATATATATATATATATATATATATATATATATATATATATATATATATATATATAATATAATATATATATATATATAATTAAGGCTACATACTGACACACAGCAGTGGATAAAAACACCAGTAAGTAATCAAACTATGTGAATGGTAACTACCGCAGTGTTCTATCAAGTCTCTATAATGAGCTCATTTACATCATTCCAGCTGGAATTCCGTCTGGACGAGAACACCTTCTACATGTTCCTGCGAGACATCGACAAGGAACTGGCCAGCGAGCAGAAGGCCTACAACAAGAACGAGAACGTCGAAGCCATCAGGAGGAACCACGAGGTAGAGTACTTTTTTTTTTTTTGGGAGTCTTCAGAGTAGTACTTTTTCTCTCGAGTTTTTTAGTAGTATTTTTTTTTTGTCGCTGGGAGTCTTTTAAGTAGTTTTTTGTCTTTAGGAGTTTTTTGAGTAGTATTTTCTTTTGTCTTTGGTAGCCTTTTGATTAGTATTTTTTATCGACTTTGGGAGTCTTTTGAGTAGCAGTATTATGTCGTCAGTGGGAGTCTTTTGAGTAGTTTTTTTGTCACTGGGAGTTTTATGAGTAGTGTTTTTTTTACGAGTTTTTGAGTAGTATTTTCTTTTGTCTTTGGGAGTCTTTTGACTAGTACTTTTTATCTTCTTTGAGAGTCTTTTGAGTGGTACTTCATCTCTCGAGTCTTTTGAGAAGTACTTTCTTTCGTCACTGGGGGTCTTTTGAGTATTTTTTTTTGTCTCTGGAGACTCTTCTGAGCAGTATTATCTGTCGTCTGTTGGAGTCTTTTGAGTTTTTTTTTTTTTTTTTGTCTTTGGAGAAACTTTTGAGTAGTATTATCTCTCGTTACTGGGAGTCTTTTGAGTACTTTTTATTTTGTCTTTGGAGACTCTTCTGAGTAGTATTATCTCTCGTCATTGGGAGTTTTTTGGGTGTTTTTTTTTTTTACGTCACTGGGACTTTTCTGAGAAGTATTTTCTTTCGTCTTTGAGGGTCTTTTCAGTAGTATTTACTTTTGCTTAGGGAGTCTTCTGGATAATATTTTGTATCGTTTTGGGGAATAATTAGAGTACTATTTACTTTCATCATTAGAAATCTTAAGCAGTATTTTCTTTAAATTTTGAGTAATATTTTCTTTATTCTTTTGGAGTCTTTTTGAGTAATATTTTGAAGAAGTATTTCCAAAACAAATGCTAATGAAGGTTCCCAAATTACATGTAGCTTAAATCACGAAGTCTTCTGGTATGAATATTTTTGCCACGGAATTTATAATGATCAGTAAAATCTGACTTATTTCAAATACTATTTAAGTGTTATTTCTTTTCCAGGAATTCTTCGCGGCAGAACTTATATCGAGGATAGAGGAACTTCTGGACAACATGGATCTGTCAAGTCGCGAGTATGATAAGAAGGTGGGTTTCCCTTGAAGGGACTTGTTGTCTTAAGTGTTAAATTCGACCCTCAACTAATTCTACGGGTCAAGAGAGGTTGTCTTCGACCCTCAGCTAATTCTACGGGTCAAGAGAGATCATCATCAACTAACCCTCAGCTAATTCTACGGGTCAAGAGAGGAGGTTAATTTCGACCCTCAGCTAATTCTGCTGGTCAAGAGAGGTCATCATAGGTTAATTTCGACCCTCAGCTAATTCTACGGGTCAAGAGAGGTCATCATAGGTTAATTTCGACCCTCAGCTAATTCTGCTGGTCAAGAGAGGTCATCATAGGTTAATTTCGACCCTCAGCTGGTCAAGAGAGATCATCATAGGTTAATTTCGACCCTCAGCTAATTCTACGGGTCAAGAGAGGTCATCATAGGTTAATTTCGACCCTCAGCTAATTCTGCTGGTCAAGAGAGGTCATCATAGGTTAATTTCGACCCTCAGCTAATTCTACGGGTCAAGAGAGGTCATCATTCAGTGCAAAAGTACAGAAGATTTTCCTCCGAAGGGACTTTTTTTTTTTTTAATCTTAGGTTAATTTCGATAATTAGCCAATTCTATTTTATGAATCATCATCTTCAGAAAAATCAAAGTCTCATCATATGTCCATAAATATTTCTTAATCCTATGCCCAAAAATATTTATCACTTTTTTCATTCTTCTGCAGAAAAACGACAAGAGCTTAATCGAGGACTGCCAGAGATGCACAGCCCGCTGGCTGGAGATCCAGACGCGCATTGGCACCATGGCGTCACACCTGGATCAGATTCCAGAGAGGTGGAAGGAATATGAAGCGAAGTGAGTGTGCGGTTCTTTTATCCCTCTGAAAACTGAAGCCAATTAAGGTTCCATCAAGGATTTTTCCAGTGTAGTTTTTTTTTTTGTCTATGATAACGTGATGCTATTTAAGAATCTTACTGAAGAATCATTTTGGAGAGGGCTTTTTTTTTCTCTATAATAACTTGATGCTATTTAAGAATCTTATTGAAGAATCATTTTGGGAAGGGCTTTTTTTTTCCAGTAAGCTTTATTCTTTGATGAATTTATTGATATAATCTGTTTTGTTAAAGGAATAATTTTGTTGGGAAAATATTTTAGTCATAATGGATTTGATTTTTGCTATGTTTGAGGAGCAAAAGCCTGTGCTAGGCCATGACAATTTTAATCTAACAGCTGTTTGAAGAAAAATTAAACTTAGTATAAGTATATTGTGCCAGAAAAGAAAAAAATTTCGTCACAGGTATAATATTCATTATTTTTTTTATCTTGTCACTCAGGGTTGATGAAACGGTTGGCTGGATGGATGGCGTCAATGATTGCTTGAAGGAGGTCAGCAGAGAAGCACGAAGTGCCCAAGATTATGAAAAGCTTAAGGATAAATTTGTGGTAAGTAACGATGAACGACTATCTGTTCGTCTTAATAAAATAATTTATATAGATAGCTAGATACATGCTCAGAAACGTAACTGATTTACAGAACTTTTTATGCCATTGGACCATCTGGAGAACTTGAAGTTAAATGTGATATTGTATGTACATGTTTTGCATGCAACTTGATCAGACTTGCATTTCATTATGATTTTTTCTCATCAAGAATATGTGTGGCGACATGGAAACCAGACGTGAATCAATGAAGTGGTTGGTCCAGATGCTAGATTCGTTGATAACTCACATTCCAGAGGAAGATGGGCAGTATGAACAACAAAAGCTGGAGTCCCTCATTGCCCGCTACAAGGCTCTCGTTCCCACGATCGAGGCTGCCCTTATCCGAACAGAAACATATGCCAAGTGTTATCAGTACAGGGAAGATATCAACAGTGTTGTGGCAACTCTGGAAGATGTAAGGAAGCATTGTGAGAAGGACGTACAGCCTGAAAACTTGGAAACAGTACTTCAGCTCATAAAAGATCAAGAGGTTATTGTGAGGCAGCTGGAGAACCAGAGGGACAACATTTTCACAACCATACAGAAAGGCAAAGACCTTTCGAGGGACCACAATGCGCCTCTGTTTGTGAGTGCCATGCTGCAAACATTAGAGGCTAAATGGAATGAAGCATACAATGGCTCTGTTGATAAGCTCAGTAAACTCAGGAGTACAATGAAAGTATGGAGTGATTACTCAGATCAGAAGAAAGAAATCCTGAAGTTACTTGCGCAAGCAGAAGGAGAACTGTCAAATATTATTAGTTACAGTAATCCACAGGAAGTAGCCAATGAGCTGAGCAATAAGCAAGAAATGAACGAACACCTTAATGAAACAACAGACCAAATGCTTCGAAAGTTACAGAACCATTCCAATAATTTAGCAAAGCTTGCAAATCCAGAGAAGAAACCTCTACTCGAAAAAGAGGTAGTGGAGATTGAACAGCGTATGCAAACGGTTATAGACACTGTTTCAGAGAAGATTGAATATCTTGAACAACTGAATGTGAAATGGGTACACTTTACAGGTACACTACAAGAACTTAAAACATGGTATGCCAATGCACGAAATGTGCTGGAGCGTCTGGTCACTCTAGAAATGTCTCCTGACGACAGAGAATCGCAGACAAATGAATTAATAGAAAGAATCAACAAAAAGTTGTCAGTCATTGAGGCACTGGAGGAAGAAGCTGGAGAGTTGCTAGAAGGTGAACCATCTGAGGATGCAATTCAGTTCAGTACAGAACTTCAGTCGTTGAAGGAGAACATAATTACTCTTAACAAGCATGCAGAGAGGCATTCTGAAACTGTAAGGCATGATCACAAACATTGGCAGGAATATCAAACTGAAATACTTGCAATAAAGCCATGGCTGGAAACTGCTGAAACAAGAGTTGCAGTCGGGCTAACCAAACCAAGTTCCATGCAAGAGGCCATGCAAGCAGCAGATACAGCTAAAGAATTCGAGAGACAATGCAGTGAATATATGGAGAAACTGCGAAATGTCTCATCTAAAAGTTCTCAGGTTGCCAGGATTTGCTCAGTCGTAGATGAAATTGATGCTCTTCACTCACGTTGGTCAGCTGTACATGATGTTGCTGTACAGTGGAGTGAAAGAACCGAATCCCTTCTTGCTGAGTGGGAAGATTTCAACTATAAATGTGATGCTGTCTCTTCCTGGGTCCATCAAATGGAGGAACAGCTTGAGAAAGTCAGTGAATATGCACCAACAGTATTACGGTTAGAGGACCGTGTTTCTGGTCTGAAAGATATGGTGAAAGAGATAGGAGAGAGGCAGACTGATATCATTAACCTCACTTCAATAGGCGATCATATTTCATCTGGCATGAGTCCAGAAGGAGGTGCCAATGTAAAGAAGGTTGTAGCAGAGCTGAAGGCACTTATATTAAAGCTCAGTGATGAAGCACGCAAGCTTAAGAATGAATTATCAGATATTGTAATAGCAAGACAGGAATTAGTGACAAAAATTGTTAGGCTTGAAACATGGCTGAATGATTTCAGCAACAACTTAGATGAACTTGAAGACATTGATGTTGATGAACTAGACAGGGCTCCTGAACTTGTTCATTCATTACAGCAGGAGCATGATGAAAAGCAAAGTGAAGTAACAGCACTTGCAGAAGAATGTCGTGAGGTAGGTGACCGCTGCAGTGGCCATGATCGCGATGAATTATTTAATCAATTTGATGATGCTGAAGCCAGGTTCGAAAACTATGGCCAAGTCATTGTATCAAAGAAACCAGCCATTTTAAAATGGAGAGATTTCTGGGAGTGGCAGAGCATCACAGACGATGTCATGAAAAGTATCAGTCAGCAGGTTGATGCCAAACCCAACTTGAATGACCTTTCCCAGATGAGAAAAGAGCTCCTTAACATAAGGGAGCAGTGTCGCTCATGGGATGATGAAGCTGCCTACATAATGGATTTATGTGAGAAGAGCACCACAGTCGTCAGAGACCCAGACACTGGCTCAGCTATTAATATAGAAGCAAAAGTTCTGGAATTTAAGAAAAGGATGGATATCTTGGAAAGTAGTTTGGACAGCTGTCAGGATCAGCTGCAACAAGTCAACAGCAGGTGGGAAACCTTCCACCGTGTAAAGAACCAGTTATGTGAATTCTTGAACTCAATCACAAATCGAGTCACTGATAAAGAACTCATGCAGAGTAATTATGCTGGTGTCCAACATCTCCTGGAAGCTGTTGAGAGTGCTCTTCAAGACATGCAATCCCAGCTGAGACTAAAAGAAAAGCTTCATGATTTAGGAAGGGAGTTAATGTCAAGTGATTCTAGTCAGCTGGTGTCTGTTCAGAATGCTTTAACAGCTGCAGATGGAAGTTGGGATCGTGTGCAGAATATGTTATATGAAATGCAGACAAAATTCACAAGCATTACATCTCTTTGGAGGCAGTGCAAAGATGGACAAGAATACCTACAGGCTGCAATTGCTGAAGCCAAGCGTAACTGTGAAAAACTTGACAGCACTCCATCAGAAGCAAGCTCGGTTCAGACCATGTTGAATCTGTGCAAGAAAACTACTGATGCTCTTCGCAGAACACGACCACAATTAGAAAGCTTTATTTCTAAGTCACAGCATTTGAGCCAACAATTAGAAAGTGAACCAGGTTTTGATGCCACAACAGTTAAGCAAAACTCTCAGGAAACTCATCAGAAGTGGCAAAGCATGATGGATTTCCTAAACCAACGCTCACAGAACCTGGAAGGCCAGCTTGTTCTGTGGAAACAAATTATTCAAGGAAGAGATGAAATATTAAGTTGGCTCAGTGATACTTGTGAAGTCTTAGATGAAACACAAAACTCACAAAATATGGAAACAGCTGCAGAGAAGTTAGAAAAATACAAGAATGAGCTGCCTAACTATGAGAGTCTTTTCCGTGGTTTGCAAAGTCGAGCAAAGCAACTCCAGACCCTAAATACTGGCGTTTCATTATCAAGAGTAGAAGAAGTCATCAGTACAGTATCTGCAGAATTTGAGCAGACTGAAGCAGCAGCTGCTAAACTTAGTGAATACTTGGATGAAATGAAAGAGCAAGAGACTACTGTCTATGACAACATAAAAGAACTGAATGAATCACTTTCTCAGATCCGTGACCGTTTAATGAGATGCGAAGACATTACAGGTGATGACAAAAAGATTCTTGCCCGCCTTGAAACAGCCAAAAGGATAGAAAGCGAATTAGAGGAATATGAGGAAAAAATAAAAGAGGTAAAAACAGACATAGAAGAATTGAATGGTACATTTAAGGCATTTGAAGCCAGTAAACTCATTAAGGAATATGCTGCATTGCAGAAGAAATATGAAGGCATTGTAGGGCAAACTTCCAAGGCATGTAAGAGTCTACATTATGTAATTGAAAAACATTACCATGATAGGCTAGAAGATGTCCAGCGTTTCGTGACAGTTCACCAGGAAAAAATTACATGGTGTCAGACTGAGCCTGGAAGTGACCGCTATGGTGTAGAAGCAAAGGTGTCTGCTTTGTTGGATGTCAAATCAAGCCTCAAGTTTGGTGTAGCAAAGAGGGAAGAACTAGAAAAGTGCCGTGACCTGTACCAGCGTACTGTGAGCCAAGACCAGCGAGAACATATCAAGAGAGAATGCGAAGCTGCTGTTGCAGAACTGGAGGAGCTGAATGATCAGTTGGACGAATGCCATCAATCTCTTATTCAGTCATTAGAATTATGGCAACAGTATGAACTAATGACAGAGAACTTGAATTCCTGGCTCAGGGAGGTTGAGGCACAAGCTCGGTCAGAGGGGATGAATCAAATAGACATGGACAAAGTTAAAGAAAAGATTGAGGAAACAGAATCATTACTTGAGGAAATTAACAGCCATGATGAAGAAGTTAATGAACTCCTGGAAATATCAGAGGCACTACTCAAAATTAACCCTGATTGTAGAGTAGGAGAATATGGCAACCAAATGAAAAACAGAGTAGAGGTCCTTGTTAAGTTCTGTGAAACATTCCTGTCTAAACTAAACCACTTAACAAAGGATAAGAAGGCCTACAATGAGACAATTGTTAAGATGGAAGAGTGGCTGGAAGATGCAGAAGAGAAGTTCAAGTCATTTGAGCAGATGACAAGCAGTGGGGGAAAACCAACCTTGGCATATCAGTCTAAGCTACAAGAACTTAAATCCTTTGTTGATGAGAAGAAGAATGGTCAGCAACTTTTGAATGCAGTGGTTGAGCGTGGTGAAATTCTTTTCTCTGCCATTACCCCTGAAGGCCGCGAAAAGATTAGGTTAGATCTCCGTAACCTCAGAGACACCTGGGAAGCTCACCTTGACAAAGTTAATCACCTCTATAAGAGAGTTGAAGGAATAATAATGCAGTGGTCTTCATTTGATGATAATTTCAGTCAGGCTTCAAAATGGTTAGAAGAAATACAGAGACGTGCAGGAACAGAATTTGACTTGAAGGCCACTTTGTCAGACAAAAAGGCCCAGTTGCAACAATATAAGACAGTCTATCAAGATATTAACTCACATGAAAGTATGATTTATGGCTTAAAAGAAAAAATTGAATTCCTAACAGATGATGAAACATCTCAAGCTGTTGATGAAATGATTAGCCAGTACTGTGATATGGCTTCTCGGACACAGCAGAGAATCACTCGCAGTGAGGAAATAATCCAGCACCATGAAACCTTCCTTCATTACAATGAAAAATTCCGTGACTGGTTAACTGCTCAAAAGGCTGAGCTGTCACTTTGTGCAGATGTGTCACCAGAGAGTAGTGATGTTGAGATGAAAATGAATATAATTGAAACTCTTGAAGCCAGTGAATCAGAAGGCCAAGAACTAATGGAGAAATGCCAGGGCAGTTTAGCACAGACTTTGAAAAATACAGATGCATCAGGTCATGCAGCAATTACTGCTGACTTAGAATCTCTGAAGAGAAGTTGGAGGTCATTGCAGACAGAAATTACAGAGAGCAAACGAAAGGTGGAGAGCATTATGTCTCAGTACAACCAATGTGAGGAAATTGTGTATGCTCTGAAGGACTGGCTCAAAGGTATCGAGTCTAAAGTTAAGGACCAGTCACTAAAAAGTGATCTGGAATCAAAGGAGAGCCACCTTGATCGTCTGAGGCAATTAGAAGAAGAAATAGTTAATAAAGCTCCGGAAATTAATGATGCCCTAACTCAAGCTCAGAGTATGGATAATGAAGGCAAACATACTGTTCAAATTCTCCAGTTGTCATCACGTTATCAGTCACTGAAAAATGTGCTAAAGGAAATGATGAGTCGCTATGAAATGTTTATTCGTGAACATCGTTCCTTCCTTGACAAATATCAGGAATGCCTAAACTGGGTTGAAGCAGTAGATCAAGATCTGCGTGAGCATGCTGAGGTGGTTGGTGACATGAAGCTGCTACAGATGCGTCGCAACAAAGTAGAGCAACTCATTGAACTGAAATCTAGTCAGGCAAATAAAGTGGATGCAGTTCTAGAGCTAGGTGAACGATTGTACACTCACACAGCGCCTGATGGCCGTGAGATTATTAGACAAAACCTGCGGGAGTTACGAGAAAAATGGGAAGCATGGTGTGACTCTGTAACAAATGCTGGTCAGACTTTGGATCAGTGTCTTCAGCAGTTCACAGACTTTTCTGGTGCTCAAGAGCAGCTTACGAGGTGGTTGAAGGATGTGGAATTGGCCATGCAACAGCATACAGAACTGAAAAGTTCTCTTCAAGAAAAGACTGCTCAACTGCAAAATCATCGTCTGGTGCACCAAGAAATCCAAGCTCACCAAACTTTGGTTGAAATGGTCTGTGAAAAAGCTCAGACGCTTGTCAACCAAACACAAGACAAGGCTTTGAATGTCTACATTCAGTCTATCAAGACATTATTCCATAACATAGTCCTCAAAAGTAGAGATCTCCTTGAGAAGTTAGATTTGTGTGTGCAAGAACATGCCCAGTTTAACTCTCTCTGCAAGAGCTTTGGTGACTGGCTCAACATTCAGCGAGATCAGCTTCATCTTTGTGCAGATGTTGCGGGGGAAAAGTCTGATCTCAACAAGAAGCTAGATAATCTGAAGGTATGTAATATGCTTTTCTTTGCTAGATTTCTTTCTATTTGGTGAAAATATTTTCATTGTACTTATAGGATCTAATTCGGTAGTCAGTATTTCTTTAAATCTCTTTTTCAAATCTTGCATGCTAATAATCTCCATTATCATGAACTCAGAGGGCATTCAAGAAGGTAAATAAGTATAATTTTTGTCAAGAGGTAAATGCACTTTACTTCATCTGTTGACTGATTGACCTGTCACTGTTAACGAGCTTTTCTAATTAATATGAAAAGCAATTTTTTGACAGGTGAGGTGAAGATGTCACATTTCACATGTTTGCCTCTTTGAAAACAAAACCCTCTCTACGGTGACTTAAGTAGCATATCTCTGTAATCTAAATGTTATTCAGCCAGTTTCAACCCTCACCATCTTTCTTTCAGTAATTATGAAATAGTCTTACTGCTAACTCTTTCTTCCAGAGGATAGAAACAGAACTAAACACCTGTTCACAGCTTGTTGCAGTCACACTAATCGTTTCGAAGGTAACAAGTGTGTAGAAAATGCATGAAGTCATTCCTTTCTCTAATGCAGATATCTGCTTCTCATTAGTCAAAGGCAATCATGTCTGCTTCTCCAGTGCTTCTTAATCCATATGTCATGCAGTTACCTTATTATCATCCTTAAACCCTATGCTGAAACGATTAGGTTTTTTTGTCACAATTTTGAGTTACCATTGATGTTTTTGTTCTTACTTCCTTCCTTCTGAGGAGTATCATTATCTTGACCTAGAATTTCCCAGGCTCTCCCCATGTAATGTTAACTTACCGTCTCTTTCACATAATGAGTTATGAATGGTTTTGGTGTATTTTCGAATTCTGTAATATGGTGAACTTGGTTATAATACCTGTTCAGCCTATATTTACCATTATTAATACGTCCACTAGCATTTGAAATTAATTTGCAGCCCAAGATACAGTGTTAAGTAATAATTTTGACCTCCCTTTACTTTTACATCCACTATCTCCAGCCCTGCTGCATTGCAACATAATTGTTAATTCACTTAACAAGTTTTGGAACAATTCATCTCCCAGATCTATATATAATTTATATATATATGAAATTAGGGACTTGGAAATGGTATTCAAAGCCCTTTTATGCACTTCAAGTTTTTAAGGTACATAATAGTACAAGATGCAAATACAAATGAGGTCTGTACTTTCATAGTAATAAGTGCAGGTTCAGTAGTCCTTGTAGCATCCTTAGTCATCATTATTTCATTCACTTTTAAATTCAGATTCGCTTGCTGAGGGGTAAATGTAGCAGCTTCAGCTTCCAGGTTAGAAAGGGTGATAGGCATACCCGCAGCTAGTCGTGTCTGCTCAGTTTCTGGTGTTTAGGGAATCTTTTGAGTTGTCTTGTATCAGCACTACTTCGAAGTTCTGGATTACATTGTTTTAGGTGACACTTATGTTTATGCATTGTGTTTCAAATTGGCAACATAGTTCAGTTATGGCCTAGTCAGCTAAACACCAGTTGGTCTTTAGACTTTTACATTTTTTTTTTATTTTTAGGTGAATTTTTATTTCCCCACTGCATATGTTCCAAGAATTTCTTAAGTATTTGAATGGGCATTAACTGAAACTTGTCCATCAATAGGCTACATATATTCAAGGATGTGGTTTTTATCAGATCATTCAGCATTTCCACGCATCAGTTATAGGTATAATTTACATCTGAGTAAGGAAATCAAAATTTAGCAAAGAGATGATGCATAATCCCAAAGACTGGATGTTCAAGAATACTCGCTGTATAGCATAGCCATACAACATAATGTCCCAAAGAACTTCATGGAGTTGAATCACTAGCACTTATTTGCAAGTCATTGATATTTGCTTTCTTTATAATAGTAATGGATTTTTTCTTGACCATACTTATAGGATTTAGAGGCAGTACAAAGTACTGGAGACAAGAAATTGGTTGAACTGCGCAGCTTAGGAGAAAAAGTTGCTCTCAGTACTTCTGAACGAGGTGGAAAAGCTCTTCGTGCAACTATCACCTCCATGGAAGATGCTTGGAACCTTCACCTAGCCACCGTTGGTATGTATTTGCTGTTTTACCTAAGTATTCAAACTGTCAGAAAGCAAGATGAGAAATATAGGGTTTTATAATATTTATAAAGGTCACTTATGATTTAATATTGAGCATCTGACTAAAACCAAAATCATGTATTGTTGCAGGTGATGTCCGGGATAATCTCAAGGGCACCATAAAACAATGGATCAAATTTGAGGAAGACCTAGAGAGGCACTCAGCTTGGTGCCGAGAGTTGGAAGCTTTCTTCAAGGAACAACAGCCATGTGCCACATTGCAAGAGAAGAACGTAAGGCTGGAAGTATTAACTCAGAAGCGTGAAGATGTCGTCCGATATGAGAGAGAAATAGACGTTTTTGTTGACCAGGGACATGCCCTTGTAAGAACTTCAAGTGTTGACCGACTGAAGCCTCTCATCACACAGCTGAGCAACAGATACCAGAGTCTCCATGTGCTTACAAAGGAGGCTGTGGCAAAATGGCGTGGTATTGTGGCCGACCACCAGTCGTATGAAGAGAAGTTCGAAGAGAACAACAAGTGGTTGAATTCCATGCAACAGTCACTGGATAACATGTTAAATGAAGCCACACCTGAAAAGAGAGATTCCCTCCTCCAGTATCTGCTCAGCGAGCGTGAGCAGGCAACCCACCGTTTAGGCTCCATCACGGCTCTCGGAGAAAGGCTTTATCCTGACACTGCAACTGTTGGTCGTGAGCGACTTCGCCAGGACCTGAGGATGATGCGAGAATTCTGGGAGAAACTAGACGATTCCATCATGGAGCAACAACGTAAGCAGGAAGCCCAAACGCTGCAGTGGTCTTCGTTCACTGACAGCACTCAGGCAGCCAGAAACTGGCTGGACAGCATGGAGAAAACTATTGCTGTCGATCCATCGAACTGGCTTTCACTTCAGGAGCTGCGTTCTAGGCTTCTGAAACTGAAGGTAAGGCATCTATTTATCAGTCTTTATATTTTCACTTCTTGTTCATTTTGAGTAGTGATTTGATTTTCTGTTTCACTCTAGGGCTGAATGTTTTACCAGAAATCATGTTCTTGGCTCTCCTACAACGACTCAAAAAAGTTTTTATAGCTTTAGAGTAGAGTGAATAGAAATGATCAGTCATGGTCTTTGTCTCTTATTTAACATTTTACCAAGATATTAGAAGTCCAGGTGAATTTTAAATGAATTTCTTTATACGCTTTTAAGCATATTTGCAAGAAGATTCTGAAAGTCATTTATATAACCAAAAACATGTGATAATTATGAAGTTATGTTTTGTTTTGCAATTAAACTTAACTTATTTCTTGTAGGACTGATTTTCTGTACAGTATACTATCAGCTAAATAAACTTTCAAAGTTCAGTTCTTCAGTAAGGTACCTTTCCACAAGTTTTGCTCTTATATATATTAGAGATAATCCTTTAGCACTTTCTAAGAGAAAATATTTTTGTCGTTTTCTCACCCTCATCAGACAACACTGCAAGACATAACGTCGCACAAGCGCGTCCTAGACACGGTGAAGGAACGGGCAGGGTACCTCCTGCAGGCTTCCCCCAACAACAAGGAGGTCACGAAGGCCATCCAGGAGATTGAACAGAGGCACGAGACCCTTTCAGCCAACACCAAGAAGAACATCGAAGACCTGGAATGGATGACCGACAACCTCAGCACCCACCAGGAGCTCTCAGCTTCCCACGCCGACTGGCAGAAGATGATGTGGGAAAAACTACATTCGTACACAGGTGAGGGAGAGCTTGTTCACTTTGGGGCTTCTTGGTTCTCTCCTACAGTTTTTATAAGCCACTTGATGCCCAGAAATATGAACTTTTTTCCTAAGGTTCAGAGAGAAAGGCCTTCGCTTTCCATAAGCTTAAAGGGGAAGGACTTCTTTCTTGAAATGCAGGAAAAGGACTTTTCTCCTCAAACTTAGGGACTTTGCTTTCCCTAAGTGTAAAGGCAAAGGACTTCTTTCCTGAAATGCAGGAAGAGGACTTTTCTCCTCAGACTTAGGGACTTTGCTTTCCCTAAGTGTAGAGGCGAAGGACTTCTTTCCTGAAATGCAAGAGGAGGACTTTTCTCCTTTAAATTAGGGACGGAAGACCTCTTCTCTCATGAAGTATCGGGAGTAGGACCCCCCTTTCCACAGGAAGGAGAGACTGGCTCTTTTTATGAAGTGTGGAGAGGAAGGCCTCCCTTTTCCTAAAAGCTAGATTGTAAGGACTCAGTTTCTTTCCCGAAAGAAAGGGAGGCAGTTTTCTCCTATGATTGCACTGTGTGCCCATGTTTTATATTTTCTAATACATTTTAATTACCAAGAAATATTGAAAGCCAGTACATGATAGTACCCATTTCCGGAAAATAATTTTTTTTAACTTTATTTAGTGAACGTAGTGTCCTGTATTAAGGATATCATGTTTTCCATAAGGAAAATTTTGTTTATTAAATTGGAGTTTTACTGTAGGGTCAGTGTCTGTGAACTGACGACCTTCCTTTTAGTAAGCGAGAGATCTCCAACCTCACTGGAAAGTGCATTTAACAAAAGACCAGAAAAGTGCTTATAAGTGCAGTAGTGAAATCCATACTGAAGATTCATTCTTTAGAAGTTTTTAAGCAATATCTTACAAGATATCAAAAGCTCTGCATCGCATTTTGGTGTGTTGTGCTCACTTTAGAGGTGTGACAAGAATTTAGAATTCACGCTGTAGTCCTTGGACTTGTGTTATTATTGTGTCAAAAGAAAGCATCCATTTTCGACATTTGTACAATGAAGCGTTTGGTAAACGACAAATTTCAGTTAATTAAACCGTAAACAACCTAGCCCATAGTTATTTAGTTTATAAACTATCTACATGAAACTAGACACATCTAGAAAGTGATAAGCCTCATTTGTTTTCTTTCATGCTCTGAAGAAATAGGTAAGTGAGCAGATTTATTTTCATAATTAGCTATTTTCTTCGCGTGTTTTTTTACCATAATGAAATATGATTGAATAATTCATCAAATGGAAACAAGCAAAAGCAAAGACTGATTGATGCAATATTTACAAATTTTCAATTTTTCTCATTTTTTTTATTTATGATTGACAGACGAGGGTGAGTAAATTTTCCTCAGTCAGCAGAGCTTGAAAAAGCAAGGCTCGAAGTGTTTATGTTGCAGATGGGTTTGCTCTGCTCTATTTTCCTCTCTCTCTCTCTCTCTTATGTTCAATACAGTATTCGCCTCCAGATTAGGTGGGCAATTATATTAGATCAACAAATTTATTCTGTTTATTTCTCAATTTAAAATGAGTTATTTAGATGTTTTAGGTTATTAAGATTTTAATTGTAAGTCATTAAAGGTCATTAACCTAATTATCTCGTCTGCCCTTTTGATTTATTAAGGTAATCTTACATATTACGAAGGTAATCTTACATATTACCCATCTAGTTTAAACAACTATATAGATATTTTAGGTTAATAACAATTTAATTATAATTCATTAACCTTATAATCTCATTTATCTATTTTATTAATTAAATTGACTTAATAATTTCTTCTTCATTATCGTAAACACCTTTGTTTCTTCACCCTTAACAATGTGATTATAAATCATTAACCTTATTATCTCATTCATCCATCTTATTTATAAAGTTAACTTAATAATTACTTCTTCATTCCTTAGCAATGTGATTATATCTCATTAACCTCATTATCTCATTTATCCATCTTATCTTTTAAGTTAACCAAATAATTAGCCTACCTCTGCATTCCCTTGACACCTTTATTTGTCTGTCCTGTTTATTAAATTAACCCAATAATTGCATCTTCTTTGCTATGACACCTGTAATTACTTCTTCATTTCATTGACACCTTTATTCTTGCACCCCTTATATAGTAAATTGGCCCTATATTCACTTCTTCATTTTTCTATATATTAAATTGCCCTATACACCATTATTTTATTCGTGCACCCCCCCTATATTCACTTCTTATTTCACTGAAATTTATTGTGCACCCCCCTATATTCACTTCTTCATTCCATTGACACCTTTATTCTATATTTAAATTGCCCTATATTCACTTCTTCATTTCATTGACACCTTTATTCGTGCACCCCCTATATATTAAATTGGCCCTATATTCACTTCTTCATTTCATTGACACCTTTATTCGTGCACCCCCTATATATTAAATTGGCCCTATAATTGCTTCTTCATTCCACTGACACCTGTATTCGTGCACCCCCTATATTCACTTCTTCATTTCATTGACACCTTTATTCGTGCACCCCTATATATTAAATTGGACACCTGTATTCTATAATTATATTCCTTCTTTATTCCATTGACATATTCACTTTTATTTCACTGACACCTTTATTCATGCACCCCTATATATTAAATTGGCCCTATATTCACTTCTTCATTTCACTGAAACCTTTATTCGTGCACCCCCTATATATTAAATTGGCCCTATATTCATTCCATTGACACCTTTATTCGTGCACCCCATATTCACTTCTTCATTTCATTGACACCTTTATTAAATTGGCCCTATAATTGGCCCTATATTCCTTCTTCATTTCATTGACACCTTTATTCGTGCACCCCTATATATTAAATTGGCCCTATAATTTGCTTCTTTTCCACTGACACCTGTATTCGTGCACCCCTATATATTAAATTGGCCTATATTCACTTCATTTCAATTGGCCCTATATATTACTATATTCACTTCTTCATTTCATTGACACCATTTGCACCCCCTATATATTAAACACCTTCTTTATTTCACTGCACCCCCTATATATTAAATTGGCCCTATATTCACTTCTTCATTCCATTGACACCTTTATAATTAAACTATATTCACTTCTTCATTTCATTGACACCTTTATTCGTGCACCCCCTATATATTAAATTGGCCCTATAATTGCTTCTTCATTCCACTGACACCTGTATTCGTGCACCCCCTATATATTAAATTGGCCCTATAATTACTCCTTCATTCCACTGACACCTTTATTCGTGCACCCCCTATATATTAAATTGGCCCTATAATTACTCCTTCATTCCATTGACACCTTTATTCGTGCACCCCCTATATATTAAATTGGCCCTATAATTACTCCTTCATTCCATTGACACCTTTATTCGTGCACCCCCCTATATATTAAATTGGCCCTATAATTACTTCTTTATTCCACTGACACCTGTATTCGTGCACCCCCAGACTACTCAGGCAACAAGAGCATGCTCCAACAACGTCTGGACCACGTCAAGGAGCTGGAGGAGGCTAAGTGCGACGGGCGGAACATGATTGCCCAAATCAGCTCCCACGCCCACCAGCTGCTCGACAAGCTGCCCGCCCGCTCCAAGGAGAGCGTCGAGAGGGAGATCAATAATATGAAGTGAGTGGGAGACATTGCTGTTGTTTGCATTAGCCATTTTTGGCTCTTTTCAGGAATATTAGATTTTTTTTCAAATTGTTCATTAGGAGGAAAAGTTTTTGTATTCATAATTTTTGGTCCTTGTTGGGATTTATAGATTTGGTCATGTTGTTTATTGGGAATAAAAGTTATTGTATAATAATCATTTTTGGCTGTTTTCAGGAAATAGTAGATTTTATTTTCAAATTGTTCATTAGGAGTGAAAGTTATTGTAAACATGATAATTTTTGGGTTTTTATTGGGAATTATAGATTTCTTTCAAGTTGTTTATTGGGAGAAAAAAATTTTATACAATTTTTTTTCGCTCTTTTCAGAAAAGGATAGATTTTATTTTCAAATTGTTCATTGGGAGTGAAAGTTATTGTAAACGTGAACATTTTTCGTTTTTTGGGCGGAATTATAGATTTTTTCAATTTGTTTTTTCACTCTATGAAGAAACGATAGCTTTTTTTTTTTAGCCTATTTATGTCGAGTAGCCCTACAAGTTACTGTTTAAACAAAAAATTGTTTTTTGTTCTTTTCAGAAATTATAGATTCTAGTTGCCATTACCTTCATCAGAAATACAAGAAACTTCTTACATTTTTCACTTGAGAATTTTGGGTCATAAAACCCAAAATTCCAAAGTGAAAAATGTAAAACGTTTCTATGTCAGACAATTATCGAGAAGTTCATGTCAGTCCCCAAAGAAAAATGATTTCTCATTTCTCCCGTTGTCTTTCACTCCCTTTCCCTGCAACTTTCACTTATACTTTCACTCCCGTAGGGGCGTAGCGCCGTCAGTGCACCACAAGCGGTGCATTATAGGCATTACTTAAGGTTCTTTGCAGCGTCCCTTCGGCCCCTAGCTGCAACCCCTTTCATTCCTTTTATGTACCTCCATTAATATTTTTCTTCCATTTTGCTATCCACCCTCTCCTAACAATTATTTCATTGTGCAACTGCTTTGAGGTTTTCCTCCTGTTACAACTTCCATACCTACCTACTCTCAATTTCCTTTCCAGCGCTGAATGACCTCATTAGGTCCCAGTGCTTGGCATTTGGCCTAAATTCTGTAACCATTCCACTTACTTTCACTCTCCGCGACAGGTACGAGCTGGCCAAATTCGCCAGCACGCTGGCGGACGTCAAACACGGCCTGGAAGAGCGACTCCAGCAGTGGACCGAATACGAGGGCACTTTCGATCGCATCATCTCCTGGCTGAACGAGTCCGAAGCCACCTTGAAGAATTACACCCCCAAGAACACCCTCCAGGAGAAGACCGAGCAGCAAGAGAGATACCAGGTAAGGATTCCCAAGCCTTCGAAGTCCTGTTGTCGTTCCTTGGTTTCAGGTGTTGGTTCCCCATTCTTTTCTGAAGGATGGTTCAAAGCAAAACAACTCTCATTCCTCACACTCTCCTAGGTAATGAGGAGACTCATTTCATTCCGTGGTCTTAATTCTGGCAGCGGTGCTGTGTGTGAGAACAGCTCTTGGTCAGGTAATATGGTTCTGATGCTATTGGTTCGTTTTAGTGGTTTAATTTTTACCAGAAGTTTTAACATAGAATTGATGTTGGCATCTATTTTTATTCATCTTTTTCGTGATTTATTTTGCATTTTTGTCATAGTATTTTACTAAACAGTTTTGCCTTCTGTCTGTGAATAAAAAAGATATTTCTGACAACGAAAAAGTTTCTAAATGGTTTATAAAATCACTTGGAAAAATAAAGTAGAATATTTGAATCAAAGAGGAAGGTAGAACTGTTTCCATTTAGAGGAATATATATTATATGTATAGAATGCATTTTATTTAATAATATTAGGCATCATAACTAGAAGCAGCATTAGGCAGAGGATAATGTGTAAATATAACATTTGAAATGTATTTAACGAAAGAAGAGAAATTTCACAATGCAAGAGAATTAAGGTTAAATAATTCATTAATATTACCATTTTATATACTGAAGATTACTGTGGGTCATTCTGATTCCCTCAGGTAATTTACGCTTGTTTCACAAGGAACTCTGTAGAGTACTTGCTATGAGCACCAGGAAAAGATTGTCACGTGCCTTGGAAACTGCATAAATATCAATTCTCACTCAAAGGCACAAAATGAAGACCCTATCTACTTAAAGACTTTCCGTTCTACTTTTTGAGAAAAATTCCCTTCCTTGATATCGAGGGAGCAAGGCTACTCAGCCGTTGTATAACATCTTGATCACATAGAAAGAGAGTGTTGTAGATGAAGTAGTTCCTTTGTCAAAATTTTTGCATATGGACCCCTTGGTACCATATGACTTCCTGTTGCCAGAGAACTTCAGTCTTCTGTGCATCTAAAACCCTGTAGGAATCGTTGTGGAATTTCCCTTCTTTCGAATAAAAAGCCGTTTTATTTGTCATTCAATAAATATATGAATTAACATCTTATCAGCATTCACAGTATAACTCGAATGCTCCTGTGATAATTGTCTTAATATCTCTCACACATACGTAGTATGAATGAAAATCTTTTCATTTTTTTTTTTCATTATTTTGCTTTTTTTTTCCAACAGTATATACATATTTTTTCTTTATTTTTACAAATTAAACTAATGTTGCTCGTTGTTTCCCTCTAGGAATTCCTGCGCGTAGTTGATAGCCGGCATGCGTTGGTTCAGGAATTCATAACAATTGCTGATAACTTAGAACAAGTAAGACCTCGTATGGTATTGATCGAAGTAAGTCATAATTATCTTAAGTGAGTAAAGGTTCTGATGCCCCTCCGGAAGTCTCACACGAATGCCCCCACCTCCGTTCCTCTTTGGTCCTTCAAGGTCAACCTTGTATATGCAGATGCCTCATGAAGTCAGTCATAGAGTATTTTGGGCTTGGTCATCCTCGGATTGGCCTGAAAATCAAAGCATAGGGATCTTTCCTAGATAGTGACCCCAAGGGTTTTCGGGTGTCGTTATCTAGGACTAATATTTCTTGGGGGTCATTATCTTTATGATATTTACAGTCTTTTCAGTTTTTTATGGTCATCCCCAAGGGGCTTGTGCTAAGCACGCCGCAAAGGTGTATGTAAACATACCGGATGAAAACCCTTGGGGGTCACTACCAAGGAAAGATCCAAGCATAGTAAAGGTCGTTACTAATAAGCCTTTGGTGTCCAGTGGGGACTAGAGATGGTCAGATGTGTTAAGCATTTACCAGTCGCTGCATTGAGAGGTTTGGCCACATGGCTACTGAGAAGCTGCAGGAATTTGCATCCTTTTGCTGAAAACATGTTGCTCTGTTTCTGCATTGTCTGGCTTCGTTTGATTTAGAATTTGTTCATAAATTCAAAGGAGATTAAGAAGCTGAGTTTGTAAGATTACTGGGCAATGTAATATAACCAAATGGGAACATTTTATCACTCTTTTTGCTTGTCCATTGATAGTATTGGCCATAGGAAGAAAGAAAACCAAAATAATAGATTCAGAAAAGGACTTTCTTGAGGCCGAAAAATTGTACAAGATTAACTTCCCTGGTAAATCTGTCTCCTGATTCCAATCAGTATGTTAGGTCAAGGGTTCTTCTTTATTGATAATAAAGTTCCCATTTAGCGTCATAATGCCAAAATTTAGATATTTTTCTCCAAATGCAAGAAGCATAAGTCTTGCGGCCTTCTCAAGTAGCGAGTAATTCTCTGTGGGCTTCCGGAAACTCAGAGAGTGGCGCACGTGATTTCCACAAAAACATTTTTTTTTTTTTTAATTTCACCCGAAACTGTTGTGTCTTTGAAGCCGTTGTGGATATTCCCACCTGCCTCCACCGATTCCAGCTTATTTATCAGGTTGTACCAGTTTTCCTTTTTTTCGTTTTTTTGTTATTTTGTTTTATTGATTTTCTGACATCATTCAGAGAAATGCCAAACACTTACTCAACATGGAGTAATGTTGAATTGTTTTGTGGGGCGACACTAGTGCACAGTCATTTTGTGTGTTATTTATTGCACCAAGGGCACCACCACAGGAGGCAAATCAGAGGTCAGGTCATTATTTTCTTTTCCCATTTCTTTTTAAGGATTACATTGTGTTCATGGAAGACAATTTTTCAAAAAATCAGATCCCTAGTGACCAGGGACAACTAGATTATGAATAGATAAGTAATCTTCGTTTCTTATTTTGTAGTAGATAACATAGTAAGCAAAGACACTGAACTGCGTTATCAAAACAGTTTCACATCATTTCATATTTTATTATAAAACCCAAGACATCAGTGCTCGAATAGGGAGTGCGATTGCTATAAATCAACATACGAATATGTGAAGCTTGACTGAACATACAGGTGTTTAAAACTTTACCTGAAGTAATCAACAACAATCTATAAAATCTATAAAACGAAACGTTAAACAGGAATACAAACAAAAATAACATTGCAATGCACTATCTGTACTAGAATAACTCTACCACAGTTACATCTTGAGAATTTCTTGTGAGTTATTTCCTCATTCCTCGTGTTGATTTGTTATTATTGTGAACATTTCCCTGTTTTATTTCGCCACGTTTTCATTTCTTTTCGCTTACTTATCCAGTATTTATTTGGATGCAACATTCTGTACCTTAATCTTCCCACCTGGTTACCATCCAATTGCTTATTTCTTCAGTGCTTTTATTTCAAAATTACATGATGTTAAGGTGAACTTTTACTAACAAAAATAGATATAATTTTAAAAGTCAGGTTCTGATCTCATTCATTTCTTAAATTAATGTGTATTCAGATCTCATATTGGATTTATGCAAGTGATATTCGGATTTCCAATTCGTGTTTCCTCATTGATATTCGAATTTCATAATCAGGGATTTCAGGTATCATACTCTCTTTTTCTTAGTGATGTTCAGGCCTCATACTTGATTCTTCAGTGTTATTGAGACTTCATACTTCCTTTTTTTCAGTGATATTCAGTACTTATACTGGATTTTTCTCATTTATACTCACTCTCATGTTATAGTATTTCCTCAGTGATATTCAGGTTTCATACTTTCTTTCCTCTAATGATATCGTATTCAGTTTCATACTTGATTTTCCCATTTAAATTCAGACCTCATACTTTGCGTGTCTCATTGGTATTCAGATTTCATACTTCTGTTGTGTCAGTTATATTCAGGTCTCCATACTTCTCTGTGATATGATAGGGAAGCCACACACTGAATTTTTCTTATGACTATTCTGTTGTACATTGTGCTAAGAAATCCCTCGACTGCAATCTACTGAATGAGTTCAAGAATGTGGACAATTTTTATATACTCATAGTCTTCCGGTTCTTAATATTCTTTTACATTCTTAAGTAAGTGGGGCTTAATTCTCCCTTCCTTCTTTCCTTCGAACTGTTATAATTTCAAGGGTAATCGAAAGCAGTGATTACGGTTGTCATAGACCAGTGGTTCTAAACCTTTTTATTACCACGCCCCCTCTAAGAGTTGGTCCTTCTCTCCACGCCCCCCTGCATCTGTGACTAAAATTCCCTCCCAGATTAAAAGGAAAATGAAAAAAATAAAGAGAAAGAGAAGGGTTTTTTTATTCTTTTGGGAATGAATTAGTGAGATACTTGACACTGCTTCTTAGCGACTCTTGTTAAGAGAATAACGAATATAATTAGAGAGAATTTTTAATTTTTCCCTAGGGCTCGCGCCCCCCTTGGAAATTGCTGACGCCCCCCATGTTGAGAACCATTGTCATAGACACATGGTAGGACTATGGGAAGTTCAAGCCATATACAGTTAGTTAATATTAGACTTTTTTTAATGTCCTCTGCACTTCAAGTGAAAGGTACAGGACGACCCATGCCCTTATGTAGCCCAGGCCTGAATGAAAAAGAGAGAGAGAGAGAAAAGGAAAGCGTCCTGGCCCCTTAAAGGAAAAGAGGTTATAACTCTCTGGGGGAACACAGCAAAAAAATCATCAATAATTCCACCTGTTATGACGGGTGTTGGTGGCTCCTTTGCCTGGGTTCGATCTCGATGTTAGACGGAAATATTGGATTTATGTTGATTTCCTTTAATAGTTTTATTTGTATTAGAACTTTTATTTTAAATCTTCAGTAGTTCTTTGGAGATTTCAGGGTTTGAGACATTCGGCGTAGTCATGTTTTCTGAGGCGCTTTTTCGAAACTACGAAAGGAGAAATGGCTTTGGAGATTGCAGTCAGGGTTAGAAATATTTTCATATGTATTATTATTATTATTATTATTATTATTATTATTATTATTATTATTATTATTATTGTTATTATTATATTATTATTATATTATTATTAATATTATTATTATTTTATTATTATTATTATTATTATTATTATTATTATTATTATTATTATTATTATTATTATTCAGAAGATGAAACTTATTCATATGGAACAAGCCCAACTCCACAGGGGCTATTGACTTGAAATGCAAGCTTCCAAAGAATATGGTGTTCACTGGGAAGAAGCAAGAGGAAATAAAGGGAAATACAGAAAGAAGAGATCCCACTCGCTTATTAAAAAAGAAAAAAAAAAATAATTTGATAAATTAACAAGTAGATAAAATTGTACTGAAATGCGAAGAGAATAGCATTAGGGTAGCAATGCATTGCACCTTCGCTTGCACTTTTGAAGTTCCAATTGCACGACGTTCTCTGGGAGGCTTATCTTAACGAGTTGTTAAGATAAGTGCTGAACGCTCGTTTAACCATGTTAGTAAAGTGTCATTGATCATTCGTTTGACTTTTAAATGAGAAGGTGCGTGTAGTTTTTTTTTAATTATTAATTAAGATACTGATGAGACGCGTGACCTAACATCTTTTAACTATCTCAGCTCTTAACCATAAAAGAAATATTATGCATAATCCATAATCCCCATCATTATTCCCAAACACGGACCAGATAAACTAAATTGATTATTCATCCCAAAATAATAGAGAGCAAACGTGAGAATTAAATATAACATTGCATTGTTGTTGATGAAAGTCTCCACACCCCCGTGACATGACTTCAGGAGAACAGGTGTGGGCTTTTACACCTGGGATCTGGTTTACTTCAAAGGGGTCACCTTTGAACACCTGCGAAACGATGAGGTCATGTGTTTTATTTAGAACTCGAGTGATAACAGAGATTTACGACAGTTTATATATATAATATATATATAAATATATATATATATATATATATATATATATATATATATATATATATATATATATATATATATATATATATATTAGTGTGTCAGAAATATATGTACTATTGATTAATGATTTCTCTTTTCCACTAATTATGGTCACGATCAAGTAAGACAATGATCATCATCAGAAAATGGAAAAAGATATTAACAGAGCAAATAAACTGAATTTTTTCCTTTAAAAAGAAATACTGTGGAGAAAGTAAAATATAGTTATTTACGTATATTGCTGAGTAATGTACATTATTTTATTTACAGTACGTTCAGTGATGGATGGAAAAAGTTGTCACCATATTACACTCCTTTATCTCATGGTTAATTATTAGTCAGATATCCTCCCTATACACTAGTCACTCAAGCAAATCATGCATTGAAATTACTTTTTTCTATATTCTTAGACTGCATCTTAATACTAAAAGCTGCTAAATTGTTAACGTCGGCATTTTTCCTCTCCCTCTGTGTTCCTTGGATGCTGGTGAAATCAGGGGCTGGTCTTCAGCATCATCCAAAATCAGGCTGAGATTGACAAGATGAGCGACGATTCATCCGATCTGATGGGCATCTCTGGGGACACCAGAATCTCTGTGAATGTGCAGCAGATTACGTCGAGGTTTAAGGCCATTCAGGTCACAGCTAAGGTGAGAATGTGAAGGAGCTGTTGCTGATGTAGAAGAGATCAGAGATGTTTCAGTTTTAGCTTCCTCATATGGTATATGATGGCTTCTGCCACAATTCAGACTACTATGTCAGTGGGTTTCAGATAGTCAAGAAGCCGAAGCATCTTGTTTATGTTAAGAACTTATCTTGTTGATTATAGAGGCATTCTTTTGACCCAAGATCCAACTCTGTTTTTCAGGAAATTCTCAAGAAGTGTGAAGTTGGTGTGGCTGATCACAAACTCTTCATAGAGAAATACAACCAGAGTGTAGGATGGTTAACTGCAGCGCAAGACAAACTAGCTAGATGTATTGAAATGCAAGGGGACAGAGCAAGTTTACAAAAGAGACTTGAGTTAATTAAGGAATTAATAAAAGAAAAACAAAATGCATTATCGCTGGTAAACAATACTGTAGAGTTAGGAGAAAAACTTTATCCAACAACTGCAGATGATGGTCGAGAAGCCATTCGAATACAGCTGGAGGATTTACAAAGCTCCTTTGATGCCCTCTTTGACAGTGCAGCAACATTAGAAAGAGAGCTGCAGAGTAAGAGAGGTCGCTGGACTACTTTTGAAGAAGCCAGCGAGCAACTCAAGACTTGGCTTCGTGAGACACAGACTCAGATGCCTGATGAGATTGAGCTCAAAACGACCCTTGATGAGAAGCGCGCCCAGCTGCAGACTTACCGTATGCTGCTTCATGACATTCTTGCAAAACAACAGACCATACTTGATGTGAGAGACAAAGCCGAAAATCTCCCAGAAAAGGCTGATCGTGTGAACACGTTCTTGGAATCAGCAAATGCTCATCATCAGGAGATGCTGCAGCGTGTGCAGTCGTACCTAGAACGGTATGAGGCTATAGTAAGCGACCATCAGCAATACTGCAAGGCAGTATTTGAAACACAAGAGTGGTTAGATGCAACACACAATACTGTAGAAATGTGGGGAGAATTAGATTGTGATCACATTACACTTCGTGCCAATCTGGAAAAATTGAAGAATTTGCAGTTAAGTTTGCCAGAAGAAGAACCTAGGGTTTTGCAAGTCAGAACTCTGGGTGAGAAAGTCATTCCTGGTACAATTCAGTCTGGCCAGATAAACATTCGCTCCCAGATTGATACAACTTTACAAGACTGGCAAGGCTTGTTATCTGCTGTCTCATCTACTATTGAGAAAATTGAAGCCACATTGAATCAGTGGGGAGAATTTGAAAGCATGAAGGATGCCATCCAGAGCTGGCTTCGTGAAACTGACAATAAACTACATGCAGTTAATCTGAAGGTAACTTTAGCAGAAAAACAGGAGACTCTTGACATGTTAAAAGCTCTGCAAGGTGAGGTTCGAGCCAAGGAACTAGAAATGGACCAGCTAACTGAGCGTGCTCAGAATTTGTATCAAGGCAGCCACTCTACTAGAGGTTCTCAGGTTAGTGAGCTCAGCACTCGATATGCACAAATTTCTGCTAAAGTGAAAGATGTTCACTCCCGTTGGCATCAGTATGTTAGCTACCATACAGACTATGAGAGCAGACTGACAGAATGCCGAAACTGGCTTCAGGATATAAAGAAAAAGCTTGGATGCTGTACAGATCTGTCAGCAACTTCTCAAGAAGATCTGAATAAGAAAATGGAGGCTATCCAAGATTTGCTCCTACTCAAGGAAGAAGGTTTCACCAAAGTCCAAGGAACTGTTGAGTTAGCTCAGACAGTCCTTGCCAATACTGCACCGATGGGTCACCACCAGATCAACCAGACTGTTGAGGAATTACAACAGGATTGGAGTGTCTTGGCCTCTAAGATGGTGGAAACTAAGACTTACCTAGATGAAACAACTCACAGGTGGGCTGGGTTCCTGGAAAATATTCATCTTTTGCAGAAAACTATTGAGCATGTGGAGCATACATTGTCAGATGTGAGCCAGTTCCAGTCTACCCTGTCTGAGAAAAGGGCTCAGCTAGAGCGTCTAAAGGTGGGTATATCATATAATTCAGCTCATTTTGACATTATAGGCATGGGATGAGACTGATGTAAGAGATATAGGTGAACCTTTGCTAGAGAACCTTAAGTCATGATTTGTTCATATTTATTCTGTGCAATATTAGTTTATTGAGGACTAAGATATTTGACCCTTTAAGTACTGTACTTTCTTCTTTGTGCAAAATATATCCATACAAATTATTTCCCAACAAATATTTGATTTTTACTTTCAGAGCTTGGAAGAAAAACTTCGTTGTGAGAAATATGAGGTTGAGAGTTTGAAGGCAAAATCTGCAGAAATGCTGGCAAGTGGGCAGCAGGCACAGGCAGCATCCCAGGCTCAGAACATCCTCAAGCAATTTGAGAACCTCTCTGACCGAATCAAGACCCTTCGTATGGAGCGTGAAACACAGTACCGTGATCACCGACACTACAAGGAGGCCTATGATGACCTTCATGCATTTGTTAACAGGACACGTGACAAGATTCCTGCTCTCAAGCAGAGAAATCTTGGTGATAGGCTCTCAATAGAAACTGCTGTACAGGCTTTAGATACACTTCTGACTAGACAAGCTCAAGGCCAGATTTTAGTTGATCAGTTATTCCACCGTGGAGAAGTATTCTTGCACTCGACTTCACCATCTGGACAGGAAATCTACAAGAATGAAATGCGAGCAGTTAAAGAAAGTTTTGAAGAGCTGTTCAAGGAAATCAGTAAACAGAAAGACGTCCTAGAGAATACTGTTGTTCAATGGCGTGATTATAAGGATGAATATGAGAAGCTCTCAGACTGGTTGCAGAAGGCTGACGCTGACATGAAGGCCTATAAGACCATGCTTTATGCAAGCATTGGAGAAAAGACACAACAGGTCAATAATGTTAAGGTAGGTGTCTTAATATAACAATTTTGTCTTTTATTTTCAAATATGCTGGTAAAATTTATATCTGTATACACTATCAAAGCACCATTACTAAATTTCATCTCCTATTTTTACAGGAATTGCTTGAAAATCTTGGAAAGCATCAGACTCAGCTGAAGAAGCTTAATGAGCTCTCTCAAACCCTTCAGGAAACACATCTTGATTCATATGTCCAAAATCAAATGAGGCACTTAAACTCTAGATATCAGGTGTTGATTAACATGGCAAAAGATGTCCTCCGTAAGGTTGAAGCTAGCTTTGACCAACACAGACAGTACGAGAATTATCTGAGTAAAGCAAGAGAATGGATTGATAATGCTCAGATGGTTGTAAGGGACTGTGTAGACATGTCTCCAGATTCAGGTAAAGAGAGCTTGGAAAGGCATCTAGAAATGATTCAGTCTCTGATGCGCAAGCAAGAGGAAGGCCAGTCTCTGGTTCACCAGGCTATTAACTGGGGTGAAAAGGTCCTTAGAAATACTCGTTCTGATGGACGTGATCTGATCAATGAGAACCTGGAAGACCTGCAGTCAGACTGGGATCGTCTGATAAAGAAACTTTCCAGTGCGAAGGTTACTCTTGAAACTAACCTTCTCCAATGGGCTGACATGAGTGTATCATACACCAATATGCAACAATGGATCAGTGAAAGAGAAGCAAAGTTACAGCAACTTGCCACTGCAATTGCTGCTTCTTATAAGAGAGGATCAGGTCTTTCACCTAGAATATCCACTCTTAGTATTGGAGAAAGAAAAGCCAATCTGCGAAGAACAAACAGTATTGTACAAGATATTGTTTCCTTCGAGCCAATGATTGAATCTGTTACATCCAAAGCAACAGAGAGCCAGGCTAGCCAAGTGAAGCATAATGCTTCTGAGATATCAAGTAAGTACCTTAGTCTCAGTAAGCAGGCAAAGGAACTTCTTGAAAAACAGCAAGATATGGTTGATCATCACCAAGAATTTGTAGATGCTGGTAATGAGTTCATGCATTGGCTCAGAGCTGCTAAGGAACGTATGGCAAAATGTGCAGAACCTACTGGTGATAAGGACACAATAAGTGGTAAAGCAACTGTTCTAAAGTTACTGCAGAATGAACAAGAAGAAGGTCAAAAGAAGCTGGACAAGGCCTTCTCCTTGGCAGAAAGGGCTTGTAACTTAGCAGATGATGAAGATAAAGAAGTCATTGAAGAGGAGGTAGCATTCTTGCAAGATGAATTTGATACCTTCTTGTAAGTATATATCAGTACAGTGCTATTTTCTGTCATTCCTCCTTTACAATCATTCATGTTCCCAAGGGATTAACCTGTAAGTTCACATGATTTTTCTCTTGGATTTCCTGCTTGAATCTGGTTTCTTGGCTTCGATTTTTAGTAATTATCAGACTTAGTAGCATCTGTGTCATCAAGGATTTATGATGGATCTTTTTGATGATCATACTTTTGTTAATACGTTCTGTTGCACACAGGTTAACATCGTATACTTACCCATTATTATTACCCATACCTTAATTCAGTACTTTACTTTGCAGATAGTTGAATGCATAAACTTTCCACCTTATTACCTTATGTAACAGTCTGTTAAAAGGTTGTCAAACGTTTATATTATTGTATTGCCTGTATACTTTCTGCATCTGTAGAATGTAAGACCTAACATCTTATAATATTCAAATTAATATCAGTTTAGGCTATCTTTCTTCACCACAAATTTTCTTTTTAATTTCAGGGGACAACTAGGCAAAACAAAGAACCTGTTGGAAATGGGCATTGTGAAGTGGACAGAATATGAAGATAAGTTCCATGAATGTGAAGAATGGCTTTCAAAAATGGACACTAATGTGCAAAGCTATAACAAGCTACAGAACACTGTATTGGAAAAGAGAGCAGTATTAGAAGAATTCCAGTCATTGCTTCAGAACATCTTTGACTGGCAGAAGACACTAGATTTACTCAACATGCGTGCACAACTTCTTCTAGAGACCTGTGCTGACTCAAGAGTCAGCAATGCAGTCACTCAGCTCACTACAAAGTACAACACCCTCCTTTCCTTGGCAAAGGAGGTGATGAGGCGCCTCGAGATGCACTTCCAAGAGCATCAGCAACACAATCAGCTTTACAGTGAATGTAAAGACTGGATTGACCGTACCCGTAGCAAGCTCCAGGCCTGTGAAGGGGAAGCAAATACCCTGTCTGAACTCGGTGAAAAGCTTGCTGACATCAAAATAATCAAGAATTCATTAGAACAAGGTCAGCACAAGCTTCGGTATGTTTTGGAACTGAAGGAACGTGTCATAATGAACACAGAACAGTCTGGAGCTGCTAAGATCCAAGAGGACACAGAAAATATAAGAATTGAATTTGAAAAACTTATGTCTGATATATACAATATGCATCAGAGCATAAGTACGAAGTTGTCCAGACGTGAGGAGACAGACAAAATGCGCGAAACTGTCTTCGAATGGCTGGATGAGCTTAGTTTGAAAGCCTCAGAACATGGTGTACTTTTCAGTGAACTCAGTGATAAAAGAGCTGCATTGGAAAAATATCGCATTCTCTTGCGTGACATAGCAGCTCACTTTGACATGGTAGAACGTCTTGCTGCTAAAAGAAACGATGAGGGATACTCTCAAAATGAGGTTGATGAGTGTCTCAACAAATACGACACCATTAAGAAGTTGGTTATTGACAACATCAAGACTCTTGAAATCTATGTCGGAGAACATGAAGCCTATTACTTGGCCTTGTCTGAAGCTAATGACTGGTTGCGAAAAATCCGCATCACTGTCCAGCAGTATGCAGACAGCCATGGTGAAAGGAAGGAAGTGATTGAGAGACAGCAACAGCAGGAAGATATTGCTGAGGAGTTCCAAGAAGGTGAAGAGCTGGTCAGCAAAGCCCTTGAACTGAACAGGTCGATAATGTCAAGCACGTCTGAAGAGGGCAAGGACACCCTAACGTCTGAATCTCGAAATCTCAACGTCGAATGGGAAACCATTCAGCAGACAAGCCGAGACATTCGACGCACTATGGATAAATGCCTACAGACTTGGGATGAGTTCACCGACTCGTACAATGAATTCAACAGCTGGCTCTCAACCTTCAGGGAAAAAGTTTCTCACCAACCAGATGAACCAACTCCTGAGGACCTTGAGACATGGAAGGTAGGAACTGTTCTTTGTTATCTGTTAATCTATGTGTGTAGGAGGCAGCTCTTCTTAAGTAATTCCTTTTATGGAAATGGTTTGTTAGCTTTATTAACAATTCCATCAGTGAAATCTCTTGGTGTTTCTCTCTTTTGTTTAAAAGACCAGCTTCTGATGTTTTTTGTTAAAGCCATACCTTAGATACACACTCAGATACCCTCCAGTGTAACTTTAAGTGAAAATGATATTATTTTCTGTTGACAAAAAACTCCTTTCTTCTTACGTTACAGTAAGACATCAGTTTCTCTTGAGATTCCAACCAGTTGGAATTAAGAAAAAGTTGAATTTTTTTCCTTGATACGTCACTGGTTCTCTTAGACTTTTTAGTGGTAATATTCAACCCCATAATAGCACAAACAATCTGAGTGCCTTTCTTATAAGATTGCTGTTTAGTTGCTGCCTAAGAAATCTTTAAAAGCCGTTTTCAGATAAAACACATTTCTAATTAAATGAGAAATGAACTGTTTATTTTCTTTAGGAGTAAGTCAGTAATGCATTCTTCAACCTTATTAACATCTCGTGCGTTAAGTATCTTATATTTATATGAAGCTTATTTACCTTCGAAGCTTTCTTATATTTATATGAAGCTTAAGCTTTGTTATTTGCTTCTCAAGCGTTTTCCCAGAGCGACCATGCTACCCCTGCTTTAATAGTTAGTCCTCATGATTTCTGGCCTTACTAACAAATCACATCTGACTGGAACCCTTTCATTTAGACAAAGGAATTTCAGTAGCTTTGCTTGCTAATCTTCAAATATACATTCTTCCAGTTTAACGGGAAGATTGTTCTGATTTTGATTAGATTTTGTAACGATTGGATGATTTGCAGTACAAAATCATCACCACAAGTCTTGGGATAGAAAATTAGAGCA
This sequence comes from Macrobrachium rosenbergii, assembly GCF_040412425.1. Classification (NCBI taxonomy): domain Eukaryota; kingdom Metazoa; phylum Arthropoda; class Malacostraca; order Decapoda; family Palaemonidae; genus Macrobrachium; species Macrobrachium rosenbergii. Next base: position 4,038,961 of record NC_089786.1, on the reverse strand, counting down.
GCAACAAAATTGATTTTAATTGTGAGTAGGTAGTGATTTCTCTGACATTTAAGATAGGTATATATGGTTTTCGCCTTAGTGGATGGCAAGCCGTTGAAGCAGCTGTAGAGTTTCCTATACAGATTTTTTGTAGCTTAAAGAAAGGAAATCAATGAAATTTTGACGTGACTGAAACATGTCCAGCCCTCTGTTAATATAAATGGAAATTATTATTATTTTTATTTTTAAATGCCTGTAAAATTGTCTTAGCTTGAAATTTTCAAGTTTTCAGTAACCTGTAAATTGATCTTTTGTGTTCTAAACATAGTTCTTCAAGATCTGATGATTTTCATTTTCTGAACTGAGATTTCAAAGCTCTAGATTAGCAGTGGTGTCTTGATCATGCCATACTTAGATAGACTGCACTTGTCGTTGGATGTTTTGTGTTTTTTTTTAACTGATGAATGAAACTCTAGCTCAAGGGTGCAGATGTGAGTGTTTTCATAAGGTTAATGTTAGATTTTATATGAGGTTCTTAAAGCCTTTCAATACAGATTTTATTTGATTTTTTGTCAGTGATATTTTGATGATTTTTTTATTATAAAGAAAAGTTGCTGCAACAGTTATAATTAATTTTCTATAGTTTTTCGTACAATGAATTCTCCTCAACACCGAATATATATTAATCAGCATGTAGCGTTTTCATATATTGTCTTTCTCCCTTGCTGACTGAAGTCTTGAACTACATTGTGTCAGTCAAATTTATCATTGTCGTAACATTACCACCACTTTACATCAGGGAAAAAACGGGTTGATATTTTCAGTCCCACGTATTCTGCCCTAAAATGGAAAACTGCAGTATCTGCAAAATTTCGAAATTAGGACATGCCACCAGGGCTCGTGAAACACTTAATACACAAGTTACTGCAGTTTCAGAATGATTCATCAATGCTTTATTTACGGGTCCCATTTGTAGTGTCTGCAAAATCAGTAGTAAGACAAGGGAACACTGCAGTATCTACCATTTTTCTCAGCTCTGTATTCTTGCAGATACTGCAGTCTTCCATTTTAGGGCAGCATTGAAACCTGCCATACTTATCAGGCTCTCATTTACCATTCCTCACCATACTTACCCCTTTGTCACTCAGAAGCTCTTTACTGGCTTTCTGCTATCCTTCCACTGGTACCTTATACTTGACCCTTCCACTTATAACTTATACTTGTACATATCCAGTGTTCGAGGACATCCCTTTGAGGCCAAACAGGATAGAAGCCTTGCATATTTAAGTCTTCATTGACTCATTTTTACATTCCTGTATTATACGTAATGTTGGTTGCATTGGGTGTTACATCTTTGGTGGCTCCTGAGTATTTATCAGTGTAGATTTCCTCTTCCATAAGCTCTGCACATTTTAAAATAGCAAGAATGCAACTTCAGCACAGTTAGCACGAAGGAAGTAATTCTCTTAACTGGTAGTTCAAGCTTACGCTATGCTATATGACTTGAAGATTGTTGTCAGTGCTGTATTCTCTCTGAAAGCAATAGCATTTGCTTCGTATCCAGACCTCGTTGGAGGTGTAAAAGTAAACAAAACTAGTTTCACCTGCTTGGTCTCTTCTTTACTAGCATGGCCAACGGACCCTTCTCCATCACTCCACACTCTCACCCCACCCCCCCTCACAAAAAAAAGGAAAATAAAAATTCACCATGAGTTTCTGACTGACGCCTTGCCCTGAACGAATGCAACTGACCTCTCTTCTTCTTTCTCTTCTCTCCAAATTAAGAAATCTTTGCAGGAACTCTTGAACGAGGCCAACAACAAGAAGATCTACCTGGAGGTCGTCAATGACAGGTGCGAAGTGCTGATGGATTACAGCGCCCACGCGCCCATCAGAGATATGACTGTCCAGCTGCAGTCTGAGTATACTAATGTCCTCACCAACCTCCAGGTTAGTTCATTTGCTGTGTGATTAAAATTGCTCTGCTTAGTTGATTTGGCTTTTGATTTTTTGAGGGAACTTCCATCCCGTCAGTGTTACATATTTCCTCTGAAATGCACAAAGATTCTAGAGGAGAGATTGCAATTCTGTGTCTAGGTACAGTTGGTAAATTAATTCGGACTATGGTGCTTATAATATAGTTTGTTGGATACATGTGTATGGAATTTCCTATCATTTTGTTTATTGTATGTATTTTTCTCTGAATTTTTATCTGAAGCAATCTGGGAAATTTAAAAGTTTATATTAGATATTAGTCTTTAATTTATCAGAAAAATTGTTTAATGCCAGTCACAAGAGTTCTACGCTTTTTCTCCATTGGTCTGGTTAGATTACTTAATAATAACAACAACAATAAATGTTTGTTCATAGGATTCAGTTGACCTTTCAGTGTGACGTACTCCAAATTAGGTATTCATTAACACTTCATTTGCTTTGATTTCTAAAACTAAGACAAACATTTTGCTCACAGAGCATGGTGGTAATCGCTCAGAAGACCCTGACGGACCACACCGAGTTTATCACGGCCAAGGAAGAGTTTGAGAGATGGCTGGCCCGTTCACAAGGCACCGTCAATGATTGCCAGGAAGGCTCAGGGTCAGAAGCACAGGTGAGTAAGAAAAAAATTGCAGGTTGACTGAATCTGCGAGTCGCGAATTGACATACACCTTCACAGAAGCACTTGAAAAGTATTGTCCAAAAAATTCACTTGTCATATAGATCAAGCTGGCATAAATGTCGAGCGTGTCTGGATCATTGCTCATAGTCATTAGGGTCAACATTTATTTGATGAACTTGGATAAGTAGAAATGATCCCTTGACTTGCTTTTTAATGATCACCTGCAATGTATCAACAGGTACGCGAAAAACTAGATACTGTCAAGTCAGTTGTAGCAACACGATTGTCTGAGGGTCAGCATTTACTAGGCGTTCTTGCTGAAGCATATACTAGAGCCATCAACCTAACTCAGGTTGATCAACAAGAAGCCATTCGTCAAGAGTTTACTAAGCTTCGAAATGGCTGGGATCAGCTGAATATTTCTCTCAATTCTACACTCTCCAACCTGAAAGTAAGTTATATTTTTTTTTATTGCTGTGAACGAAAGAACCACTGAAGAATTTTAGTAACTTTCGTACAAGAGTGTCCTCTCTTTGGAGAATTTGAAAATATAGCAGTAATGTGTGAAAGTTATTGAAGTTTCCATTGGTTCTTTTAATCAGGTGTGTAATTCGTGCTTGTGAAATTTTGTGGTTATTGTTGTTTTCTGTAGATTCCATTTACCTGTCGTGACTGACGATAAATATCATGAATAACTACTTCAGAACAAATGTCAAGTGGGGAATTCTCTCCTTACAGAGCAGCGTCAGCCGCTGGGAAGAGTTTGGCGAGGCTCAGACAAGGCTGAGTGCCTGGCTAGTGGAACTCGAAGAGCACCTGGTTGAGACCCCAGATTCTAGAGGAGAATTTGCTGAGATGAAGACCTTGCTCGAGCGATACAAACACATCAGCCTCCAGATCCACGAGAAGCACACTGAAGTTCAGAATCTTTCAGATGATGCCGAGGAGTTTGCCAAAAAGGCATCAGATGAGAACATCCTGAACCAGGCCGAAGAAATCGAAACCAAGTGGAATCATCTCAATGACCGGTGCAACGAAATCATCTCGAAACTGGAAGAGGAGATTGCTGACTTCAATGACTACCAGGTTGCTCTGCAAGACACTGAGAAGTGGCTCTTGCAGATCAGCTTCCAGCTCATGGCAGAAAACTCGCTGTACATTTGCAACAGAGAACAAACCGAAGAGCAGATAGAGAGCCATGATGAGGAGTTGAAGGAGATTGTTGAGTACCAGCAGACGCTTGACGAAGTCAAGAATAAGGGTAGAAAGCAGATTGACCGATACATTGGCACGATGCCTTCTATTCAGGATAAAATTGAAAGGCAACTTCACAACATCCAAGAAAGTTATAATTCTCTTCTTGGCACTGCCAATCATATTCAGAAGCGACTCAATGAGTCTTTAGCTAAATTCGAAGAATATGAGGCTACCCTTGAGTCCATCCAGAAGAACCTTGAGGAATGGGAGCCTACCATTATGGAAGAAAATGACACAACTATTCAGACAATGGAAGAGGCCAAATATCATCTGGAATGCACGAGGGTAAGTAAGAAAAAAACTTTTGTTTTTCGTTTCATTGCATTCTATCATCACAGAAACATTTCAAGTCTTTCCCTTGAATTATCATGATTCTTTATTCTTCACAAATGATCGTATTGCTTGTTTAGTGGTCTAAATAGAAGATTGCTTGCCTCATTGCATAGAACTACATTCCTATCTTGCTGCAGTGCTATAATTGCTTATTCAGCTGTCATTATTGTGCTTTCCTTGTTCTCCCCTGTTGCAGTCATGGCATAGCAAGCTTTTGGGTGAAAAATCTCGATTGGCATTTGCTGTGCAAGCCTGCGAAGCTGCTACTGCTTCAATCTCCAGACCAGGATCCCCGCAAGATGTTATTTCACAGTCTATCCCAGAGAGGGAACTGACTGTAAGAGCTAAGCTGGAGGACCTCATTGACCAGGTAAAACTTATTATGAAATGTAATTAGCATTTATAATATCTATCTATATATAATACACACACATATATATATATATATATAATGTGTGTGTATGTATGTATGTATAATCTGTGTTGAAGAGAGAAATTGATTGAGGAACAAGTGCTGTGTGTACATGTTTAGTCTTGATGGTCTCTGAGAAACCATTATTTGCTTTTGTTTACTTTTTAAAAATGTCTGAGCAAATTTTTCTTCAAAGACGTGAAAGTCTTTGAGATGGAAGTATATATTAGCAATACAGTATGTAAATTTTTATGTAGCATTTACTTTCCAGCATTCCCTTATTTTTTAATAGAATTAGAATCTTTGCCTTGTATTGTATCCCATATTCTTACAAAAATTATGTTGAACTTATCATCAGGTACAAGCCCGTGTGCAGACCATCAGCAGCTCCGTGAGTGAACTAGAGGAGCTGGGTCGCCAGAATGATACCATAAGGAAGTGGATTGAGGAATATCACATTATTGTCCAGGACTTCAAGAGTCGACCTGCAAAACTTCGACCTGAAGCCTCAACCACTGAAATATCACAAATGAATGACCTCCGTTCAAAGATCTTGGAGAAGCAGGCCATCTTGGATGAGCTGGAGATCAAGCAAATGAACTTAGCTCCTGATATGGCAGACTCTGACAATCGCGAACAGCTGAACCGCCTGGAGGAAGAAGTCACTATTCTCATAGACAACAGAACTGCAGTTCTTCAACAGATTGAAGAGTACAGAAGCAAACTTCAAATGGTTTACAGTTGGTTTGATACCATCATTAAGCAGTTGGAGAAATGCGACAAGTCAGACAGCCAAGATTCTTTCAGGAAGTCTGAAGAAGTGCAACAGCTGTGGAACCAGTTCGAAGATGCGCATACCCAGCTGGATGAACTGAAGATCAAGGCTGGTGATGTCATGCTAGAACTGTCCAGCTTAGATGTGCAGCAGGTTGAAGAACAGTTGCGATCTGTGGAGAAGAAGTATTCTGACCTTCAGAAGCGTGTGGGTAAGAAGATGCAGGTGATAGAGATGACCCGGAAAGGTTTCGAAGATACAAAGATGGATATTGTCAATTTGCAACAATGGACTAAAGATAAACTTGATTTTATCAGAGAGCCTCCTCAGCTTGGCTACACCAGCAAGAGCACTGAAGTCAAGCTCCAAGAGATAAATGTAAGTTGTTTCTTTGGAACTTTCAATTTGGGTATTATATACTATATATATATCATGAAACTGGGGCCCAAAGGTATTCACTGATTAAATTTCTTAATTGATAATGTAGAAGAAGTTACTGGTGCACATTTGAAATAGAGTATTACATATATCTGTTCACATTGCTGAGAGAAATAAGTAATCATCGCAAAGTAAAGTAAAATATTTTTTCTACATTAAGAATGAGTCTAGAAGTTATATCATCCCTTTTGTTCGCCTCCAGCCTAATGTCACTTTGTGTTTTAAAGTATATACTTGTGTGGTAAATTATGATTAGACATAATTTTTACTAAAAAAATTTGCACATACAAATATATAAGTGTACTTGTATATTAGTCATATGGATTTATATTATATTGTTCTTATTTAAACTGTATAGTAAATAAAAGTAGAATGGTAAACAGGTAATGTTCATAAATCTATGAAGACTGTATAAATTTATGCAGAACATTTAGAATATAATAGTGGTTCATTCATTATATAAAAGGGACTGTGATAGAAGACTAATGGGCTATACAGTTATACAATTTCAAGGGTGATATTGTGATTCTCAAATAACTTCTCGTTCTTGTTTCTTTAGAATCTCGTCAAAGAAGTCTCAGCCAAGAAAATGCTCCTTACTCAGCTTGAAAAGGCTGTTGAGAACCTCAAAGGTGACGTAGAAGACTCAGAACTGGAAAATCTTGACAACATTCTTAGTAAAACTACAGAGGACCAGGGAACTCTTCATACTCACGTCATGGAAGTCAAGAATTCCATGATAGCATCGTATGAGGAACGGCGCAGTTTTGAGCAAGTGTTGGAGGAAGTTAAGGCATGGTTGACGCTCAAGAATGATGAAATTGTTTGCCCCGATGTCCTTCCACTCAAGTCTGAAATTGCAGAACGTATTGTCGATAAATACAAGCGCTTTGACACTGAGTTACGGCAGTATGCAGATACCAATGTGGCTGGAGCCAAGAGACAAGGAAGTGCTTTGTACAAAGATTGTTCTGATGAAGAAAAGAACGAACTGCATGCCATCCTAGAAGATCTAGATGAAAGGATGAACAGCACACGGCAAACATTGTCCGAAACAATTAACTTCCTTAACAATTTGCTTGATGCTCGCAAAGAGTTTGAAAAGGAAGTTGACATTAGTCAAAAGTGGCTCCATCAAGCCGAAGTCGCCATGCAGACAGACATCAGGAGTCTCAATACTGCTGATGTTTTAGCTGAACAGCTCAAGAAACTTAAGAAGATGGAAGATGAACGGGATTCATCAAACAAGAGAGTCATGGATATAGCTAACATGTGTGAAGAGCTCCTGCCATATCTCACTGAGTCTGACAAATTTGGTCTTGGGGAAACTGTCAGAGACCTTCAGGATAAGACAACCAGGATCAATTCTTCAATTGGTGATAAGACCGAACAGGTTCGCAACACTATAATGCAGCAGAGACGTGCTACTGAACGCATTGTTCAGTTCACTCAGCATTTCTCTTCTGTCCAGAAAGAGATTAAGGTTCTGAACAAGCCAGTTGGTCATACTCTTGAAGATTCACAGGAACTTTTGACCTCCTATCAAGATGCTCTTACCAAACTTAATGAATTCAGGAAAAATATGGATGAGGCTTCTGGTTCTTCAGAAATGAGTGCTGGAGAAATGAGGGACGTTAATCAACAGTATCATGAGCTTTCATCAGTGATTGAAAGGCAGATAACCAGAGTCCGTCAGCAGATCCTTCTAAGGCAGCAGTATAACTCTCTTATCATTGAGATCAATGGCTTTGTTAATCGGTATACAACTGTAGTTAAAGATATTGAGCAAACAGAAAAGACAGTAACTGACAAACTCAAGAAGTATAGTGATGTCATCACTAGGATTCAAGAGTGTGAAGCTCAGCTAACGTCAGCACAAGACAAGGGTGCGATGATAAGTCAAGAAGGTACTGCTGAGGACCATAATGCTATTACAGAACAAATACAGGCAGTTAAGACATCTTTAAGTGGTCTGAGACGTGAGGTGGAGAGGAGATATTCAGAGCATGAAGTTACTGCTGAAACGCATAAGCGTATTCAAGCTGAACTGAATATGGCTATGGAATGGCTGTTTGAACAAGAATCTGAGATGAAGACTCGGCCACTTCTTACACTGGATGTTGAGAGTGCAGATGAGGAGCTGGACAGCCATGAAGAACTAGCTGCTGACATTGAGGAACAGCTAAAGAAAATTCGAGCCATTCAGGAAAGGGCTAAGAGTGAATCTGGTTTGCCATATATTCTTCAAGAAAGACTATCAGAGGCTAATATGGTTGTTTCTACATTCCCCCTTGAGCTTGAAAGCAGACTGAAGTACTTAAAGGATGCAAAGATGTTGAGAATTGATTATGAAGACTTTACAACAAAAATTAGCAACTGGATAAATGAAGCACGTAAACGTATTATAGATGAAGATGGTGTTGATTATGAGAATGTACGGTCAGAACTGGAAGATCATTTGGCATATTTCTCAAGCGAAAGGTTAATTGGCGAATCTCTTGAACAACTAGGAAATATTGCTGAGAGAATTGTCCCATCACTGACAAATGAAGACCAAGAGGTATTGACAGAAGAACTTGCAAAACTCACCAAAGACCTGGATGATGTAACCAAAGCAGCAAGGGATCATAAGGCTCACCTTGAAAAGAGCGTGCAGCTTGCAACAGAATACAACAATCTTCTGGAAAAGGCTAAGGGGCTTATCGGAGACATTGACAGCAATACCCTTTATGATGATAGTGCCATTAATGTAGCAGCGCTTCGCATCAACTTACAGAGGCTGGACGAAGAACGAGTTCGCCTCTACGACAAGAGTCACATCATCCAAGACTACACTGAAAAGTCCAATGAGCTTCTTCAGCAGGCTGTGAAATCAAATCAGATATCTATAGGTAACCAGTTGCTCCAGATCACCAAAGACTGGAAGACCTCCTTAGAAGAAATGGACAGTCGCAGGGAAGCTCTGTCTTCTCTCATAAGTCAGTGGCAGGACTACGACCTGGCAGTCCGAAGCCTCGAGGTCGGGTTCAACAACCTTGAACAGCGCCTCAACAAGGAGCTTGACCCAACAACCACAAATGACTCTGACATCGATACTGTTAAAGCCACTGTCCAGGTAACGTTCAGACCATTGTTTTTATTGTACAGTGAAATCTAGTATGCTACTTGATAAGACCCTGTAGTAAAGTAATGCAGCATTGTATAGTCTTACTGTCATTCACATTTTACACTGGAGCCATGCTACTGCAGACTTCATTAATGTAATACATTGATTGAACCCATGCCATCAACTTACCTCTCCTCTTCCTTTCAAACAGTCTTTGGAGGAAGAAGCTGAAGAACTGGGGGAGGAAGTAGAGGGTCTCCAGAAGAGGTCCGAGGGCGTCCTGTCGTACTTGCACACCGTCAGCGCCGTGGCCTACGCCAACGTCAAGGGCAACCTGGAGAGGCTGGTCCGCCGTCATCCGGAGTGAGTACCCTAATTGATACTTCAACCAGTGACACATAAAATACTTTAAATTAATATACAGCAAATATAATAATTGGCACTGTATATTGACTGAAATGGCAGGAGTCAACTTCAAGTTAAAATGTCAGAGGTGGAATGTATTAAACGCCTACGTTTTTTAAATATAAAAAAATAACTCTTAAGATCTGTTTTACTCTTTTATGTGTCAGCGGTTCGTTTGTGTATGAATGTACGTATGTATAAATTCATACATACGTGCATGAATGCATTGCAGTTTGGATACGAAACGTTAGTACTTGTTGCATTCACTTTTTCATCCACATTTTAGATAGGTGAGACTCATACATTATGACACTGTATTCGAGTTTGGCATCTCATGCGTTGGTAAATCTGGATTTGCATTCCATTGATTGGTGAATACGGATTTGCCTTCCGTTTATTGGCAAATCCACGTTTGCATTTCGGTTTTTGGTAAAGCTGGATTTGCATTTCATATCCGGTAAATCTGGTAAATGGATACTTCCATTCGTTATGACAAATCAGGATTTGCCTCCTGTTCAGGGATGAATTCATATTTGCGTACCATCTATCGTTAAATCCAGGTTTGCTTTGCATTCATCGGAAATCTGAATTTGCATCCCGTTATTGATAAATTCGAATTTCTACCTGCTGCTAGATGGAATTTGCATCTCGTTTATTGATAAATTCTGATATGTATCATTTTTATTCGGTTATAAATCCGTATTTATATCGGTTAGGGACACATTCATATTTGCATCACGCTTATTTATGAAGCCGACTTTGCGTTCCGCTTATTTATAAATCGGATATTGAAAAATTCGGTTTGCACCCCGCTGATGCAAATATGTAAATTTGCACCCCGCTGATGCAAATATGTAAATTTGCATCCCGCTCGTGGACGAATGTGGTGATTAGTATTTTCTATAGATTTAACCGCATGAGGGCATCATCTCTAATTCAGTGAAAATACAGAAAGTTAAGTCAGTCTTTGACGTATATATTCGATGAAGGAATAGCTGTGAAAAATTGTAATAATAATAATAATAATAATAATAATAATAATAATAATAATAATAATAATAATGAAAGAAAGATTCTAACTATCTTCAGATGTTATTATTATTATTATTATTATTATTATTATTATTATTATTATTATTATTATTATTATTATTTTGTAGTAGAATTATTACCACAAAGTAATGATAATATAACGAAAATTGGCAATTGATATTGGCATTTATTTTCTACTCATCTGTCATTGTTATCATCAAACCTCCACGTTCCGTGATTAGCTTTGTCGTCATTTCTCTTTCTCTTATTCTCTCTATCTATCCACATCTCAGAAAGTTCCGCATGGATTTCAATGAAAATTCGTGATGGGGTGGGCCAGGTGCCGAGGAAGATGTGTGTGGATTTTGAAAAATAACAGAGTTATGATCCTGGACTTATTTTGTTCCCTGGGGACGGGTCCAAATTTTGTACGTGTTGGTCCTTCCAAAAATAAATAAATAAATAGTTGTGTGTCAAAAGAAATGGTAATCAGCTGTATAACTTTTGTACATTTTCTTTATTTGGTGGGTGAGGGGGAATTTCCATAAGGGTCTTTCAGAAATGTTTGTGTGACTTCAAAATAAATAACAATAACAAACGTTATAGCTTCTGTGGTTCTAAATTCTGCACATATAGACGAAAGTATTAGAAAACCAGTCTCATTTTGGTCCTTCCAAAAAAAAAATAATAATACTAAAAATGGGAAGTGGTATAACTAACTTTTGTACTCTTTCCTTTATTTTTTGGAATTTCCTTATGGACCTACCGAAAAATGTGTATAAATTAATAATATAATAATACAAGTTGTATATAACTTTTATACCCTCGTCTTTATATAGTTATTTATTTATTTATTTGATTTTATAATTTACAATCATGGGGTAAGTGATGGCATGTAGGTACCTACCCACACCCATCACCACAATCCCCCTCCCCTACTCCCCCTCTCCCACCCAAACCCATCAAACCAATTTCCCCTTCCTTCCTTCCTAAGTTACTGGGTAATAAAAAGATTGATTGTGCAACCTTTTGCAGACTGAAGGCTGTCCTCCATTACGGCGTGAAAATTACAAAAAGAAAAAGAAGAAACATAAATGCTTAGGTATTATCCGAAGGTTAACTTTAAGTACGGCTATTATGATGGATTGTGCCTAAGCTTTCACAATGCATTCGGTAATCGTTTATGGAGAAAAATATGAAAATTTGTTTGAGAGAAAATGCTGATTTTATGAAGGGATTATAAATGCCATTTCGTTTTCTTCAATCCTATTTGAATTGAGGTTTATTTGGTATTTGTTCACTTTTATCTCGTGTTTTTTTTAAACTTAATTTAAGAGAAAGTATAATTTTTAAAAGTTTTATTTCATTTTGCATCTTTTGACGAGACGTGTCTTTCGGAAAATAATGCTGCCTGTTTTCGTGATGCGTTTAGATTACTGTGCATTCGTAGCTTACATACACTTTTATATGCATACATTCATACATACACCCAAACGTGCACACGATGATATATATATATGTATATATATATATATATATATATATATATATATATATATATATATATATATATATATATATATATATATATATATATATATATATATGTGTGTGTGTGTGTGTGTGTATGCATACATGTTTGTGTGTATACTTTTTAAAATAAAACAGTAACAATATGTTTTGCCTGTCAACGCCTTGACATAACTCAGGGACGAGGGGGGAATTCACAAGAAAGCAGAATTGCAGTAAATTACAACGAGTTTCATAAGACAAAAGACCCAAGCGGTTGACCACATAATTTAGTTTATGCTTAATACATATTTTCACTGCACATGGCTCATCCAACGTTCAGCAGTTAAAAGTATGAATGTAGCAGTGACCATTGGGTTGGTTATTCTCTGGAGCTAACTTTTTTTTAGGGAAAGTGCCTTTGTGTTGAGAGGTTTATTGTATATACACGCGTGTTTATAAAAATTGTAAGCTGGCTTTGTGTTGAAAAGTTCATTATATGTAAACATGTTTATAAATATTTTAAGCTGGCTTTATGTTGAAAAGTTTATTGTATATACACACGTTTATAAAAATTGTAAGCTGGCTTTGTTGAAAATTTGCATATAAATACATGTTTATAAAAAAATGTTAGTTGGCTTTATGTTGAAAAGTTCAATATACACACACGTTTATAAAATTTTAAGCTGGCTTTATTTTGAAGAGTTTATTATAAATACACGTTTATAAAAATTGTAAGATGGCTTTATTTATAAAAGTTTATTATAAATACACGTTTCAGAAAATTGTAAGCTGGCTTTATTTTGAAAAGCGTATTATAAATACGCGTTTATAAAAATTGCAAGCAATATATGTGGACCAATATTACATGCTTAATTTGTTCTTTGAAGCCAAACATACCAGATTATTTTTGGTATTTCTTAGAAAGTTGCGTAGGTGTTTTTTTTTTTTTTTTTATCTCAGAAGCAAATTATGTATTTATATTACTAAGACAACTTTCAGCACTGCACTTGCTTTAATTGATGTTTGTGTATACCTTGATTACAATAATAATGTATAATGTCTTATATTTTTATTACTTTTATATTATGTTTTTATTAATTTTATTTATTTTCGGCTTTGTTGCCTATTGTGTTTTAGAGTTCAGCTTATGCTAATAGATGATACGAATCCATAAGTGAGCAAATAAATGAATAGATAGATAAATTTGTAGTTCAGTCAATAAAGTCATTATCATTCCTAAGAATACAGGTGTACTCTCTAATTAGAATATATTAGGCCTAACTAACGCTCATTAGAATTAGGCCAGAGGAATTCTGGGAATTTATAAGGTTCTAGTGATTAGCCAAAGCTACAGGTGACGTTGGGGATTATCAAGTGTTTACAGTAAACCTCTTTAGATTTTCCATTTTAGCTTTCTGTAAAAGAAAATTGTTGAGATGGCTTTTCGTTTGTCCGTCCGCCCTCAGATCTTAAAAATTACTGAGGCTAGAGGGCTGCAAATTGGTATATTGATCATCCACCCTCCAATCATCAAACACCCTAAGTTGCATCCCTCTAGCCTCAGTATTTTTTATTTTATTTAAGGTGCCAACAACATAGGCCACCACCGGTCTGTGGCTGCTAGTTTCATGGTCTGTGGCTGAGAGTTTCTACAGCATTATACGTTGTGCAGAAAACTCGGTTGCGCAGTTTTTACTTGTACATTCAACCATAGACTCCAGATTCCGTGGTCCCAAGCTTTCATTAGCATTACGTGTTTAGGATAGGGTCGTCTGTTGCCCAGTTAAGATTTGGGTGGCCTAATTTTTTAGAGATTTTTTTTTTTTTTTTGCGTAAGGGAACCGAACCAAACGTACTGGACAGGAATGCTGGCAAAAGCGTTGCGTCATTTGGTACGGGTCAAGGAGTATATACAGTACGTGAGTTTATCGTGAAACAGTTCCCTGAATTTCGACATTTGTTTATTTAAGAGGAGATTATAACGAAGATGTTTTGAATATTCTTTGCACACAAACACACACACACACACTATATATATATATATATATATATATATATATATATATATATATATATATATATATATATATATATATATATATATATATATATATATATATATATATATATATATATATATATATATATATATATATATATATATATAATATATATATATATATATGTGTGTATATATATATGTATTTATTTATTTATATATATATATATATATATATATATATATATATATATATATATATATATATATATATATATATATATATATATGTGTATGTGTGTAAAGATTATTCACAGATTCTTCATTAAAATTTCTCTTAAATAAACAGTGCGAGATTCTGAAATTGTTTTATATATACATACAGTATACATGCACACACACATACACCTACACACATGCGTATATATATATATATATATATAAATGTATACATATATATACACATACATATACATACAAAATTCCTTTGCTCTAGGAAGTACTTCAGCTAATGAGAATTTGGTTTCCTGACCAGTCGTGTCTTTTCCGACATCTGTTGTTCAACCATTTTGTTACCGTGCATACATTAAGAGTCTCCCTGTTATGATTTATGAAGAAACCTCTAATTTGTACATTTTATGCTTCCCACAGTTTTCACACGCGCATAACAAGCTTTTTTTCTCTCTCTCTCTCTCTTCTAATAACTGATCTCTTCCTCCTGTATTTCACATTACCTTCTGCTACTTCTTTCAAATGAACACCATGTTCGTTGGAAGCTTGAATTTCAAGTCAGTGGCCCCTTTGGTGGGCTTCTTCCATATGGATAGGTTTCATCTTCTGAGTAATAATAATAATTCCTTTATTTGAAGTTGTATTTGCCTCATTTGGCTAAGCATGTGTGTTTGTATTTATGGTAGTGGGTGCATTTAATTAATCGTACAGCTTTTTACTGATATATGTATAACAGTTAAACCACGAATTTTGGCTGATTGATGCAACCGTGATCCCTGAAAAATTTATGCATTAGTATGCATATATTTATTTATTTATTTATTTATTTATTTATTTATTTATTTATTTATTTATTTATTTATTTATTTATTTATTTATTTATTTATTCATTTATTTATTCATTTATTTATGTATTGGTGTGATCTGACAGCGTATGATTCACGTATGAATGTGGTCATTAAAAATAAGAATAAAAAATTTTTAACTATATTTTTCAGGTAATAAATAATACCCCGGAATAGTAGGAAAAATTTGGCACACTTACAAAGTTAGGCTCAAAAACCTTTAACCTTTAAACCTACTTACATTGTATTCGTGTGGTTTGGCTGTATACATGGATACATGTAACCTCCAGCATACTGGCGCATGCATGCTTACTTCCATGAGTACAAAAAGTTTGTTTGTTGTCTTACTAGGTAAGTATGTATGTACACATGCGTAAGAAAAGAAAAAACATGCATTAAACGAAGGGTATATATAAATGAACTAATTGTTTACTTTTGTTGCGTTACCTACATACTGAAGCAAAAAAATGTCATAACGGCCCTCTAAATTTTTTGAAATTTATCAGCCGAAATTTACGGTTTAACTGTTCCACATAAATCAGGAAAAAACGTATATTTCGCTTTAGACGAAGGAGCATTTTGTTTTCATGTAAAAATACTAACATATAAATTTTACATAAAAGGAAAATACTAACTTTTCACTTTAAGTGAAAACAGGCATTTGACCTCTGAAGAAGATGAAAAGATACGCATCTTAGTTTTGGAAAAGATGAAAAGATTCGCATTTTAGTTTTGAAAAAATGAAAAGATACGCATTCTAGTTTTGCGAAAGAAGAAAAGATACGCATTTTAGTTTTGCGAAAGAAGAAAAGATACGCATTTTAGTTTTGCGAAAGTTGACAAGATACGCATTTTATTTTTGAAAAGATGAAAAGACTCGCATTTTAGTTTTGAAAAGATGAAAAGATGCGCATTTTACCTATGCAAAAGATTGAACGGTACTCATTTTACCAGTCTGAAAAGGACGAAAGTTTAGCCTGTAACTTTTCACAGCAAAAAAAAAAAATATCTTACTCTAACAAAAAATTACTAACCAAATACAAGGCAATTTAACGAAAAACTTACTCTTACAAAAAAATTACTAAACAAATACAAGGCAATTTAACGAAAACATCTGGCCAGTTGTTAACGCCGTCAAACAATGAACATCAACAAAAACATTTTCCATGCTAAAACATTCTCCTCTCAAGCACAACAAACAAACATCCCTTTCTTTGTTGGTGGCACTCACGACGGAAACATGTCTCCAGTCTCGTAATTGTTGCGCGGTCACCGCAGATGGCACCATTGTGGCACTGTGGCACCCCTGCCTGCCCGGGCATTGGCGCCGCCGCCGCCTTGGGAGCGTGGCATTCGAGTGCCAAGTCCTGACCAGACCTCTGGTATCTCAAGTATTCTTTACTCTGCAACATTCGCTTACTACGTCTTTGGCACCTAAGAGTCACGCCTACCCCTCCCCCCTCTCTCTCTCTCTCTCTCTCTCCTTCCCCCCTCCCCTCCCCCCTGGCACTACTCTTCTA
>NC_089786.1:4015000-4017500 GCF_040412425.1 Macrobrachium rosenbergii | reverse complement strand
AATAATAATAATAATAATAATAATAATAATAATAATAATAATAATAATAATAAAATGCTCACAAAAGCATGAGTCTTGAAATGGAGGAACAAATCCACAGTCATGTTTGGGTACAAATATATTTAAAGATAAATCTGTACAGAGAGCTTTGGGGAATCTGTTCGATTCCCCTTTTGAAAAGGGGAATCGAACAGATTCCTGAAAGCTCTCTGTACAGATTTATTTTTAAACATATGTACCCATACACAACTGTGGATTTGTTATAATAATAATAATAATAATAATAATAATAATAATAATAATAATAATAATAATAATAATAATAATAATAATAATAATAATAATAATAATAATAATAATAATAATAATAATAAGAGTTGAATAATTTTTTATTGATCAAGAAATGAGACAAGTGGAACTGACAGGCTTATACCATTGTCTAATCCAGCAAAAAGTTTAATTTCGGGAGGACCAGGTAAGCTCATAAAGAAAGGCCTACCTGATCCCCTGAACTGAAGAAAGATAAAAAAAAGAAAGGGCATAACTCGATGGGTTTGTGAGATTTCTCTTGTCTGTGTTTATTATTTTTATAACTACTACTACTACTACTACTACTACTACTACTACTACTACTACTACTATTATTATTATTATTATTATTATTATTATTATTATTATTATTATTATTATTATTATTATTATTATTATTATTATTATTATTCAGAAGAAGGATCCTATTGATTTGGAACAAGCCCACCAAAGGGGCCATTGACTTGAAATTCAAGCTTCCAAAGAATATGGTGTTCATTTGGAAGAAGTAGCGTTATTATTATTATTATTATTATTATTATTATTATTATTATTATTATTATTATTATTATTATTATTATTATTACTGAGGAGCAAATTCTTGCGGACGAGGAGGGCAGTAGATAGGACTGAAAAAGCTTAGGTGTTTCAAGTGTATGTCTAATAATATACCAAGGTTTGATACTCAGGAATACAGTAGGGTCTTGCGTTATCCTCGTCTTTCAAGAATACGATTGGTCCTCATAGTCTTTGTCATTATTATTATTATTATTATTATTATTATTATTATTATTATTATTATTATTATTATTATTATTATTATTATTGGTCGAAATCTCTCATTCACTTGCTAAACAAGTGACCATGAAAATTATGAGAGAGAGAGAGAGAGAGAGAGAGAGAGAGAGAGAGAGAGAGAGAGAGAGAGAGAGAGAGAGATAAGAAAAAACAGCAAAAATTCTGTTGATCTGCAACATGTTCAAACACACCAGAGAGAGAGAGAGAGAGAGAGAGAGAAACAGTAAAAATACTTATGATCATCGACAAGTTGAAACACACCAAACAGAGAGAGAGAGAGAAAGAGAGAGGAATAAAATTATAAAAAACCAGCAGATATACTTATGATCTGCGACATGTTCAAACACACGAGAGAGAGAGAGAGAGAGAGAGAGAGAGAGAGAGAGAGAGAGAGAGAGAGAGAGCTTGGCAAACGGCGGCGGACACCTTGGCACGAGAGAGAACCACCACCTCACGTCTTGTGAAACTTCAGCAATAGCAATAGCAGCTCCCAGCATCCGCTGATTCAGTCACGTGTGACGAGCTATGTGTGTTTACACGGGTCGCCGTAGACAGACTATTTTCGAAAGGGGGGGGGATGGGAGAGGGCGGGCGCGTTGCTTAAATCGAGATTTCAGGTCTCCTGTTGACATTTCATTACCTCTTGCGCACGCGCAGTCCCGCCGTTACTTGCTGAAGTACATTGTCCGTCAGGTGCACTGGTTTGAAGCTTTGGCTGCGTTCCGTAGATTGAAATGTCCGTTAACAAAGCGGTTTTCCGTTTGTGATAACGTTCATGAACTCGGCTAAATTATTGGTGTCACGCTTTGAAACAAACGCAGTTTATTTGTTGATGTTAACTGAATAAATTGCAATAACACAGCAACAAAGTATTGGTATTCTACGAACGCTATAATAAACAAGGCTAAACTGTTCTTGTTAATCAACATTAACCTAAGAATACTATTAGCATC
Organism: Macrobrachium rosenbergii; assembly: GCF_040412425.1. Taxonomy (NCBI): domain Eukaryota; kingdom Metazoa; phylum Arthropoda; class Malacostraca; order Decapoda; family Palaemonidae; genus Macrobrachium; species Macrobrachium rosenbergii. The sequence continues at coordinate 4,015,440 of NC_089786.1, read as the reverse complement.
AAATGAAAGAGATACAATAAACAGCTAATTATTTGCTTTAAATTAACACTTCAGAGTGATTGAAGTTAGAATACCAAAATTATGAAAAAATGAATATTGACACTAAAAAGTTAATTTACAATAAATACCACTCAGTCGCTTACATTAACTTCAAAAAAATCTTCAGGGACTTCTGTCACGTGACCACCTGCTTGCACCTGAGACTCCTAATTCCAAATAGCACGTATATGTCAGCCACCTGAAGAAAAGTCGTTTGGATTAGGGCGAATTAAGCTTCGCAAAACATCCGCTTAAGCCTTCAACGAATTTACGGTTCAATTACTAATGATGCATGGAGTCTGTAGAAGGCGTCTCGTTTGTCTTGTTTTTTTTGTGTGTTTTTTTTTATTCTGTCAGCGTTTATTCCCGCTGATGTCATTTGTGTATATAGCTGGAGAGAG
>NC_089786.1:3975000-4005000 GCF_040412425.1 Macrobrachium rosenbergii | reverse complement strand
AGGATTGATAAACTCTCAAAAGTATCTTTCTTCTCGTGTCGCAGAAGGATACATTTTGTTGGAAGGACCTTGTGGTGTGGAAGGATACAAGCCGTACATCCTTTTTCGATAAAGAAGGGAGAGTCTCTTTGTCTTTTTAGTCATTGTTGATAAGAAGAGGAAGAAGAAGAAGAAGAGGAACAAGAAGCAGAAAAGGAAGAAGAAGAAGAAGAGGAACAAAGATCACAAACTCGCTCCAGAAGGTCGTTTCTCTGCCGTTCCACCGGAGTTCCGATCCTGATGGAACTGTTGTGATCACACACACTCTCTCTTCTTCCGATTTCTCTCTCACTCTCTCTCTCTCTCTCTCTCTCTCTCCTTCTCTCTTAACCCGGATCACGATCCTGCTTTACCGGATCGTCGATCCGTCTGGATCGAAACTAAAGACAAAAGAGAACGTCTCACCTTGACTGTAGCAGTGGCAACTTAAAGAGAGAAAACAGACTCCTCCACCGTGATTGAATTAAACCTGCTGTTATCACCTGTGGTGAAGTTTAGCTGGAAAAACGAAAACAAAAAAAACTCCTCCGAGATTCTGTCGAGATAAACTGTAGTGCAAAAGAGGGCAAGGAAAACCTGAAAGGAACGTGAAACCTCAACGAGAGTCGTTAACGCTGGACCGACTAAACCCTGTAGTGAGTGCATCAGGCCCACTTGAGATTTTAGGCGTTCGCGAACTTGGCTTCTAAACAAACCTTGATCTTCGTGATCTTGGTCGAGTTATCGTGAAAGACGCAGTACATTTGTCACGTGACGAGTTAGTTCCCAATACACACACACACACACTCACACAAACAAACAAACATACTTACACACACACACACGCATATATATGTATATATATTATATGTTATATATACTCCGAGAAAATTCTGATTTTGGCATATAAAAATTGTATCGATTCTCTAATAGTATTAGTTGTATCAGTGGTTATATAATTATAGTGCGGACTCATAAACTTATAGGCAGTATTATAATAATTATTTTTAGCAATGTTTAAACTTAAATTAGAAGAGACATTGAATAATTGCTGACTGATAAATTAGGTGCAAATGGAATGTCAGTATTAAGCAAAATTATTTCTCTTTTTTAATCTCCGCTCTCTCTCTCTCTCTCTCTCTCTCTCTCTCTCTCTCTCTCTCTCTCTCTCTCTCGTGCAAGGAATTGTCAACAATGGGGACGACTTACAATGGACTTCGAGAAGGACGGAATTGTATGCAGAAATTACTTTGCAAATTTGACTGAACTCGGTACATTAATTCAACATATCTGCAGTTCAAGGATGCAGTTAACAATAAAATTAACTTATTTCAGCTGGGATTAATTTTTTTTGTGATATATGACAATGCAGCTCTTTATAGTGTTGTAAGACATGTGGCTTAGTTGTCAGTGGCCCTGATATAATGAGAATGACTTTGATATGATGAGAATGACCTTAATATGATGAGAATGACCATGATATTATGAGACCGACCTTGATATCATGAGAATGACCTTGACATAATGAGAATGACATTTATATAATGAGGACGACATTGATATGATGAGAATGACATTGATATAATGAGAATGACGTTGATATGATGATAATGAACTTGATATAATGAGAATGAACTTGACATAATGAGAATAACACCGATATGAGAATGACATTGATATGATGAGAATGACCTTGATACGGTGAGAATGACCTGATATGATGAAAATAGGCTAGATATAGGGAGGACCTGTCATTTGAAATTTTCCTCGTGTGCAGCGTTGCGGATTTTTCGCTGCAACATCTTAGCAACTTGGTTTAACTTGACAACAGTATCTTGAGATAAGTTTCGTTTTAAAATATGGCCCCCGTCGAAGAGTTGCATTTGAAAACGATTCCTTCTGCTGCAGGGTAATTTACCTCTGGGAAAATTCGGTGGCTTGGTAATTAGTGAATTTAAACGGAGCGGACAATAAGATCGGAAGCAAATGATGTGATTACAACGAATGGTATGATTATGGGAAAGAATATAAAACAGAGGGTGTTTCGTTTTGACAGCACCGATAACGGAAACATTATATTCGAAGATTCAGACATGTTTGAAATCACTTCTTTTAATTTAACAAAAACAAGAACGGAACATTATATTCGAAGATTCAGGCATGTTTGAAGTCACTTCTTTTAGTTTGACGAAAACAAGAACGGAAGATTATATTCGAAGATTCAGAACTATCTGAAATCACTTCGTTTGGTTTAACAGAAACAAGAAGGGAACATTATATTCGAAGATTCAGGCATGTTTGAAGTCACTTCTTTTAGTTTAACGAAAACAAGAACGGAAGATTATACTCGAAGATTCAGAAATCTCTGAAATCACTTCGTTTAGTTTAACAAAAACAAGAACGGAAGATTATACTCGAAGATTCAGAAATCTCTGAAATCACTTCAGGGACGACCGAAACGCTCCACCGTGGGAAAATAAAACCCTACGTCAGGATTTCTAAATAGTCTCAGACGGCAGACGAGACCCAGCACCCATGACCCTACTCCCTATTTTAGGGAACCTTCGTCTCTGTTTTATTGATAGCGTCGTGGAATCTCCTCTCTTGGACTTAACCCCAGTTCTAGAAAGGTGGCTCCGAGAGAATTAACCGGAGATTAGAGGCACTTGGCCCTTAAAAAGATTTTAATCTCGTCTACGCTGTTCGTGGCCCTCCTGTTTCTGAAGGAGATGAGAAAGAAGAAGAACAACTTGTTGACATTCTGGGCCATGTGTCACGCGTCTGATTGGTTTCGGGAGGGGGGAGGGGGAGGGGAAGGGGGTGACACGATTCACGCCTCGGATTTACAGTCGAGATCTTTTCTTCTTCGCCGTCGTCGTCGCCGTCGTCTCTTTGGCGCTGGCCAAAATGAGACACGCCCCACTTTCCTATCAGTGCCGTTAACGTCAAGCTATTTCGGATCAGAATGCCCCAAATGCCCTTAATAAATGCCCATAAACAAGATCACAAGAACTTCCGTGGTGGCATCTTCAGCGATACCCCGATACCTTAAGATATTAATACCTTGTGATGTCGATGGTCTGTCATTGAATATTGCCCAGACAGACTCTCTAAATAGGAGAGAGAGGCAGGCAGTTGCTGTCCCTGATAGCAACAGCAACAGCAACAGCAGAAGCAACGGTTTATTTTGTACAAGTTTCGCTTCTTCAAGGAACCACGTGAAACTTATTCATTGTTACTTTCGCAATTGACTCCTGGCGCCGGCTCTTTCTGGCACGCTTGCAGAAAGCTATCCTTGGCCCAGTCTGTCGTTTCCTGTTGCGACAGGGCGTGCGTCTCTCTCTCTCTCTCTCTCTCTCTCTCTCTCTCTCTCTCTCTCTCTCTCTCTCTCTCCAAAAAGTTGGAACACTTTATTTTCGTTTTTAAAAACGATATGTTTTATCCGTGGTTCTCGCCAAATAATCTCTCTCTCACGGATTCTGAAAATCACCTTAGTGACGTTGATAATATTGGTTGAACTTCAGCGTTTTAAATAGCATTTATAAAAACGTCAGTCCTGTTAACAACACTTACAGAGTTATAATTGTTGTTAATTGCTTCGATGTTGTTAATAACAGCTATCGAAGTTCCTATGTTGTTAAGATATTTTGAAGTCTGGGTATTGTTACCACGGATGATAGAATGTTCAGTGACGTTAACAACATTTATAAAATTTCATGGCATCAACAACATTTACAGAAGGTTCGTTGTTGTCAATAACAGCTATGGAAGTTCCAGTGTTGATAACAGCATAAAAGTTTCAGGTCATTAACAACATTCATAGAAGTTTCAGCGTTGCTAACAACATTTATGAAAGCTTCAGGTTATCAACAGCATTTACAGAAGTTCCGGTGATGTCAATAACAGTTATATGGAAGTTCCATGTTGATAGCAGCATAAAAGTTTCAGGTCATTAACAGCATTCATAGAAGTTTCAGTGTTGTCAGTAACATACGTGAAGGGATTTAATCGTTGTTATTCACATTCATCCAACTCTCAGTCACGATACTGACTTATCTCCGAATTTCCGACCTGCTGCTTACTACACCCGGGCCAACTTTCTGATGCCACCAAGGGAAAACTCGGTGGTGAAGGTCGGGTTACCGTCTACAGAGAGGGGGCAGCGCGGGCAAGGAGCGAGAAATTGGTTAAGGTCAGGTCACGGCGGGGTCAACTCTCGAACAGGGAAGGACGTTGGTAGATAGGCCTATGGCTTAGGCCTACCCCGAAAGTTCGTGTAGGTACCTTTTGGGCCTAACCGCCGCAGCACCTTTGATACTCACTCGAGAGGTAGATTTTCCTTTGTGGGTTCTTTCGCTGTTTTTGTATATTTATTTATTTATTTATTTATTTATTTATTTATTTATTTATTTAATTTATTTGTAGACCGGAACAACGGTTAAGATTTGAAAGAAGATAATTAGATCATTTAACGATACATTGTACAAAGAGGAGGGTTGAAATTGTTTTTTTTCTATTTTTTATTTATGCGTATTCAGATCATTGCAGGTTTAATTACTTAATTGTTGTTATTATGGGTGTTTATTCTTGTTAGTGTGCGATTATGTACAGATACATAAATACATACATACATATATATGTATATTATTTATATACAAATATATTATATATATACATATATACTGTATATATATATATATAATATATATAACATATATGTATATATATTAATATATATAAATGTATGTATGTATACATATGCAGTAGAGTATTGTATGTAAAGTAGCTAGCTGCATTTCTTTAGTTTAATGTAGTAGGACGCCAAAGGAGTATATATATATAAAAAATCTTGAAGATCGGAATTTACACGAAACTCTATAAAAGGAATTTAGACGTTAACATAACCGGTTCTGAGGATTCCTTTGGTGGCTGTGCTATTTCCTGCAGGATTCAAAATTTCCTAACTCTCCTCCTCACTCTCTTTTTTCTCTTGCTTTACACAAGCACACACACACAGATATAATATATATATATATATATATATATATATATATATATATATATATATATATATATATATATATATATATATATATATATATATATATATATATATATATATATTATGTATATATACATATATTAATTATGTATTTATGTACAGTATGTGAAAGATTGTATACACAAAACAGTTTTATGTTTATCAGTACACAGACATTCATTATAAACATATGCGGTTCGAATTATAAACTTGTGGTCTGCTTGAAATCACACAGGTATATACTGATCACAAACCCCCAAAAGAAACAAACAACAATAAAAAACATTCATACGTACACATACAAACAAACAAACAAAATTATGATTCACAAATGACCATAAGTAACCATTAACAACAACAACTTATCAGTAGATGAAGCCAAATTTTTTTTTTTTATTCACAATTCATTTCAAATCCCAGAGATTTCACCTCCTCATCACCGCGTCTAGAAAACTCCGTCCAAGTTCCCCCTTTTCGTAACAAAAGCCGAACTTTCTGCCAGGGTCCTGGCGATATGATTTGTTTGCCCTGACGGCGTCGAGGTGCTTAGACAAACGCCAGGAATAGTAAGGAGTTACCACAGGGCTGTTCTTGAAAAGATGAGGTGTTTTGAGAAGCCAAGGTCGTGGGGACTGCTGGTCTTTTGTGGGCCTGTGCACTTGTGATATGATCTTTTGAAACTGTGTTATGTGATTGTGTATATGTATATATATATATATATATATATATATATATATATATATATATATATATATATATATATATATATATATATATATATATATATATATATATTTATATATACAAATAAATATATATATATATATATATATATACTGTATATATACACAAATATATACATATATATATACACATATATATATTATACGTATGTATATATATATAATATATATACATATCATATGTATATATATACATATGTACCAATATTTATATAGATTATAAGTTATATTTTTATATGTATATATATTATATTTCTTTTATGAAATATTACTAGCTGAAGCTCTTTATCATTGATTTAGATGTTAAACCATTTGTTTCCTTTAATATTTTATTATATTTATTGATTATAATGCTGTCATTCATCAAAGTCTAGTAAATATAAGTAAATATAAGCAACAAAATTTAGATATACAGTCAGTAATAACTTTGTTTTTAACAGTACATTTCGTAACCAGAAATATTGAAGTTAAACATCACCAGTGACATTTTGAGTCACTCCAAGTTTTTCAAGAATTGTTACAAAACTGTTCCACTGGCTGTAACCTTTCGTGACTGTAACCTTACAGTCTGGTATGCAAAACATCCTCTGTAGATAGAGAGGAAATGCTACAGTCACGCCTTGCATCATTCTTTTCGGGAGAAAGTGCTTTTGGGGGGAATTTTGGCCCTGATGGGAGTCAAGTGTATCAAGTGTTTTTGTTGGTTTTGCATACGAGAACACTTGACTGTATCATTATTTCGTAGTGTTAGTTTTCTGTAATTTTTTTATATTTGTATATACATACACCAGTGTATTTTTCTACTTGATATATGTATAAATATGGTTACTGAAAAACATATGTTTGTCAGCATGCATCAATATGTATCAAGTGTTTGTTGATTTTGCATCGTAATCACACTTGATTGTATCATTACTTAGTAGCGTTAGTTTTCTATAATGCTTTTGTATATTTATATATACATTATAAAATATATATTGTTTATATATTTATTTAAATATTTATATTGACAAACATATGTTTGTTGCAAATTTGCAAATTTCCATTCAATAGTAAAACTTGAGTTATTTAGAGATTGTATGACAAGGCGTCATTGTGAGCAGACCTCCCAAAAAAAACAGGGATGTTGATTTTGAATTTGGTGTTTTAGGTCAAATAGTTTTTCAATACTAACTCCGATTTTGTCATGGTTTTAACGATATTCTAACGATGCTAGTCATTTATTTAAATGAGTGCATGGTATACAGGTACATTTATGTGGTTAATTCATGTAGCCCAGTCCCGTTAGAAACAATAAATTGCTTATATACATGTATACATATATGAATATTGACTGGCAGATAGAAAGACTTCTTAGATCTTTTCTGAGGAACGGTCACATGGAATATACATGAATGTAAGTTATGCATAATTATAGTATTTACAGCTATATGTATATGTACATATATGTATTTGTATGTATATACAATACATATATGTATGTACAATATATGTATGTCTGTGAATGTGCATAGACCGATACATGCACGTAATTATGCATGAACAGAAACAGACAAATACACATACACACTGTATTTATTGAAATACATAAACAGCCATACATACGCACATCACTGCATACACAATACAGGAAGACGTGTATAAAGACAGACAGACATCTCAATACACTTCAGGTGAAATCTACACATACACAGAACGTATACCTTCCACTGTATAAACAGAGACATGCAAATGTCTTCGAGTCTCTAGTCAGGAGACTCAAGTTAGACCTTCGGACAGTTTTGCATCGTTTGTCGTGACTCATCGAATTTCTTCTGCTTTTTTTTTCACTAATTCTTTTATTCATAATCCTTTCGCTTCAGTTTGGTCTTATTCGCGTTTTCTCATAATCCCTTTTCTCTTGATTTAATCTTCTTCTCTTTCTGTCCCTGTCTACCCTCATTAGTTTTTCCTCTTTCGTTTGTTTTGGCGAGTTTGTTTTGCGCACTGCGTGCTTGCATGAAGGTTGTTTGCGTTAAGAGTCGCTTTCGGGTTTCGCAAACGTGCGGATATGCCAAATGAGTTTTTTTTTTTTTTTCTTAGTAATATTTTTGCATGTGAATTGATTTGTTGTGATGTGGTGTGCTGCCTGTATCGATTCAGTAATCAGGTTGGTAACATTACTGAGCATGCTTTTTTTGTTAATCTGGTTATATTGTGACATTAATTTTTCTTTGATAATTTGTAGTTTTCAGAAATTAACGATTTTTTCTTTTATTAAAGTTCATATGGTTGTGTTGTGATGCCAGCCTGTATGCTAATGATTCACTTGATATCGGTATTTCGTATTTTTAATATTTATTTATATTTATATTTATTCATTTATTGATTTTTTTTTATTAAAGTTAATATGGTTTGGTTGTGATGCCAGCCTATATGCAAATGATTCACTCGATATCGGTTTGCTGTATGTTTAATATTTATTTATATTTATGTATATTTATTCATTTCTTCCATTTGGGCAATTAGGGCTTTTTTTTATACATCTGTTTGTCTTCAGCAATTCCTGAGTCATCATCATGAGGTCGAGATTGGTTTATCATGTGCAATTAAGCTTTACCCAATTCTGGGATGGAAGAAAATAATTTATTGTTTTTATTCTTGTTACATACTGTTGTGTGTATGCATTTATTTTCGGTTTTGCTTATCTACCTGTTATTTACTTCTCACTCTAATCTATTCTGTCTATTCAGTTATAGTCTATTTAAATGTGGTCATTTATTGAGTATCAGTAACTAAAATGAGTTAAATGTGGCCTTATATTAAATATCAATAACTATAACGAGTTAATAGTTTTATCTCGTTTCACATGAATTTATACGAATCATAAATAATAATTATTTGATAATTTATCAACTTAATATTCTTTCTACAATGCCTCATACAATTGCATCCGCAATCCTTATAAATAATGTTCATCATGGTAACACAAAACAGATATTGAAGTTAGTCTCTATATTTTAAAAAAGTTAATATTATCTGTACATTGACGCATATAGAAGCAAACACAATCTTCATAAATAATATTTATAATGGCAACACCAAATAGGGACTGTAGTTAGCATCCTTGTTGGAGAAACTTCGTCATCGCCTCCCGCAGGAGAGGAAGGGCGTTTGGCTGCAACAGGATGTTTGCCGTGAATGTATGCAACTGCGTTTTATGTGCAGAAATGAGCGGCTGATATTGAGGTCACGCGTTTCAGAACAATCTGTTTGTTTTCATTGCTTTTTTTTCTGTTTTTTATTAGATGGGGTATTTCTTTTGCTTTTGTTAGTAGCGTATTTTTTTTGGTGCTTGGCGTATTTGTTTTATTTTATTAAAAGCGTTTGTTTTCATAAGCGCATTCTTTTTGTTGCCGTTTGCATTGTTGCATTGAATGACGTACCGTGCCTTTGTGTTTTGTTGTTGATTGATAATTTCAATGCAATAATAATAATAATAATAATAATAATAATAATAATAATAATAATAATAATAATAATAATAATTATTATTATTATTATTATTATTATTATTATTATTATTATAAATTTATCAGCGTATTGCATTCTTTTGATCTAGGTTTACTAGAAGTCAATTCTAGGCATTTTGTCAAACAAAAGATTAATTACATCCATCTAGTAGTTATCATTGGACTTTGTTAACCACTGAACCGTCCATCGTGTTTCCAGTTAAGATACTTTATATTCATATTTGCAGTTGTCTGTCAAATTTACTCAATAAACGTCACATTATGTATGGAATTATATATATATATATTATATATATAATTATATATATATATGTCTGTGTGTGTACATACATTATATCATTATCGTACAGCAACCCTCAAGCATAAAGCTTTCCTTTACATTAATGCGTTACTCCCTGCCCCATTCACTCCACGTGGTGTTCCCTAAGACACCCACTGTCATCCTCACCATTACCTTCTAGAGTCTAGACTGAATAGATTAGGAGGAAGAATCCCCCGCCCTTCCCCCACTCCCCCCCCCTTGGAGGATATTCCCCCTGCGAAGGTAGAAGAAGAAGAAGAAGAAGAAGAAGAAGAAGAAGAAGAAGAAGAAGAAGAAGAAGAAGGTGGGCGGGTAGATTGTCGCAAGTCATCACGTCATGGGTTGGGCAGGGGAGTGGGCGGGGCTTCAATCGGTGACGTCATCGACAAACAGTGACGTCAGCTTCTAAAACGCGTGCCGGCGTCATCGCTCTGCTATGGACTGACGGATGCTGGCGATGGGCTGTGAAAATGTCGGGTCTCTTTTTGTATGTTTGTTTGTTTTCTTGGTCTTTTTTGGCGATTTTGGGTTAATATCTCCTTTATAGTGATCTGTTTTTTTCTATCTGTGTTACCTGTTATATGTGTAGTACACATGTTTATATATACTGTATGTATATATATATATATATATATATATATATATATATATATATATATATATATATATATATATATATATATATATATATATATATAATCTTTATTTATTTATATATATATATATCATATATAATCCGTATTTATACACACACTCATACATATAAACACATATTCATTCATATGTATGCCAGCTTTCACATTTTTTTAATACGACCCTCAACGAATATATACTGCATATAAGCAAATCAATGCATGTGCAATATTGGCCACCTTGTAACCAAGCCCCAGTATTTATCGTTTGTAATTGCATCTCTCTCTCTCTCTCTCTCTCTCTCTCTCTCTCTCTCTCTCTCTCTCTCTCTCTCTCTCTCTACACTGTACAGAACACCCGATAAGCGGAATAAACGGGTATTTGTAGTCAGCAAGATTGTTTACCATCACATCTAAAAATGAATACTTGAATCACTGTAAACTTCAGCTCCAATGAACCCTGACATTTGGGCAGCGGTGCCGGCTTCAGTGGCTGGAGAGAGAGAGAGAGAGAGAGAGAGAGAGAGAGAGAGAGAGAGAGAGAGAGCGTTTAAATGCGCAATCAGAGCAGCGTGTTCCATCATGATATCGTGAAGGGCGAATGATTTGACAAACAATATGTGCACGCACTGATGTACGTGCAGCCTCTCTCTCTCTCTCTCTCTCTCTCTTTATGTATATATACTGTATATATATTATGTATAAATATTTATTATATGTCTATATATGTTATATATATACATATATATATTTAAATATATATGTGTATATATATATTACAATGACAAGCAGACTCACTCAACTCCGAATTGCAAACTAACTAACTAGATGCGCGTGCGTGCCTGCGTGCACGCATGCAGAACGCCAAGCGCTAACAAATATGACCTCGAAAGCACAAACACCGAAACATACAAGCACACAGGGAAAAAAAAACTCCAAGCACACCACAGTCCACCCAACAGGCAAGCAAACAAATTCCAGGAGTTGTATTATCACAGAGAAGCGCTGCATAAAAAGTGGGTGTTTGTGAGAGGGAGAGAGAGAGAGAGAGAGAGAGAGAGAGAGAGAGAGAGAGAGAGATAGGTGGGCATTTTCATGAGAGAGAGAGAGACAGGGAGGTAGGTGGGCATTTTCATGAGAGAGAGAGAGAGAGAGAGAGAGAGAGAGAGGTGGGGTTCATGATAGAGAGAGAGAGGAGAGACAGTTTAGGCATTTTCATGACAGAGAGAGCGAGAGAGAGAGAGATACAGTTAGGCATTTTCATGACAGAGAGAGAGAGAGAGAGAGAGAGAGAGATAGGTGGGCATTGTCATGTGAGAGATAGAGAGAGAGGGGTTCATGAGAGAGAAAGAGAGAGAGAGAGAGAGAGAGAGAGAGAGGTGGGCATTTTTATGAAAGAAGGTGTCTGGGTACTGTTAAGGTATCTGTGGATCTGAGCATCGGATGATTATCCTGGGAGTCGGAGTTGGTCAGGGTAGGGTGAGGGTGGAAGGAGAGACTCCCAGGGCATTAAGCGATGCCCGGGGCATGGTGGGTATTTGGGTAGACCCTGGGCGTAATGGGGTGGGGTTGGGCATGGGGTTCGGTCAAGGTGAATTCAAAGTGACGAAAGCGGCAGGAATAGAGGAGGAGCTGGGAGTGGATTGGTTGGCGGTTGTGCATACATGCACGCGGGCACGCACGCATACACACACATACATACACACACACACACGCATGTCTGGCCTTTCACGGGTGCAATGCGCAAGCACAGCACGTCTTTGGGGAGGCTGCAAGTGATCCCGAGTTGTATTCTGCTTGTGTTTTCTCTCGTGCAATGCGCTGTTTCGTTAGGAACTTAATTTCTCCTTGATTTAGTTTATCACATTTGTCCCAAAAATGTTGACAGATTGAAAAAACTGATGGAAATCAACATTATTGACAAAAATGATCGTTTTTAGCAGAAACTGCGAACTGCTTTTTCATCTTTTTTATTTTCTATTGCTAAATTAGGGCATCTCCATATTCTGTTTTCCGCAATTCACCCTCTGCCTTTCCTTAACCTTCTTGCCCGCTCTTTTGAGGTCAGTCTAGGTCAAGTGCTCCGTGAACAAGTTTCCCTTGTGCTTCGTAAACCATCTCTCTCTCTCTCTCTCTCTCTCTCTCTCTCTCTCTCTCTCTCTCTCTCTCTCTCTCTCACACACAAGCAAAAGTAACCATCTCTCTCTGTCTCTAAGTTAAAGGAAACTCACTCTCTCTCTCTCTCTCTCTCTCTCTAAGCTCATCAAGTGCCGAAGTCTCAAAGGTCATGCCACTTAAAACGACATTTTGCAGCCGAATTAATATCTCATGAAGGGAAACAGACGTCGCCATCTTGAACACAAAGGTCAACTTTGGAATCGTATCTGAGTCGAGTCATTTTCTCGGTAAAGAATTTATTTCCTCACTCTTCTCTTTCCAGGAATTACCCTCAAATGTCACAAATTCTTGTCACCCTCATCTGAACGATTTCTTCTTCTTCTTCTTCTTCTTCTTCTTCTTCTTCTTCTTCTTCTTCTTCTTCTTCTTCTTCTTCTTCTTCTTCTTCTTCAGAGGCTTTTATGTATAAGTGAATGTCGCAATATTCATGCGCTGAATTTTGATCAGTCATTTTCATAAGTCGTTCGGCTTGACATTTCTGAAGGCACGTAACATCAACAACTTCTTCATGTACTTGCTTAAACTCCCGTCTCCTGTCATTCAGGAGTGTTCTGCTCTGGTTCGTATACACCAAGTCTGTCGTAGCTTTTGTTTATACACCAGGGTCGTCATTCTTCTATTTATACACCGCTGTCATGTCATGTCTCTTATTTAGACACCAGGTCTGTCATGTCATGTCTCTTATTTAGACACCAGGTCTGTCATGTCATGTCGCTTATTTAGATACCAGGTCTGTCATCTCATGTCTCTTATTTAGACACCAGGTCTGTCATGTCATGTCTTTTATTTATACACCAGGTCTGTCATGTCATGTCTCTTATTTATACGCCAGGTCTGTCATGTCATGTCTCTTATTTAGACACCAGGTCTGTCATGTCATGTCTCTTATTTAGACACCAGGTCTGTCATATCATGTCTCTTATTTATACGCCAGGTCTGTCATATCATGTCTCTTATTTATACACCAGGTCTGTTATATCATGTCTCTTATTTATAAACCAGGTCTGTCATGTCATGTCTCTTATTTATACGTCAGGTCTGTCATGTCATGTCTCTTATTTATACGCCAGGTCTGTCATGTCATGTCTTTTATTTATACACCAGGTCTGTCATGTCATGTCTCTTATTTATACGCCAGGTCTGTTATATCATGTCTCTTATTTATAAACCAGGTCTGTCATGTCATATCTTGTGTTAATGTACCAGGTCTGTCATGGCTTTTGTTTTATGCACCAGGCCTGTCATGTCTTTTATTAATACACCAAGTCTGTCATGTCCTTTATTTTGTTCACCAGGGTATGTCATGGCTTTCGTTGTACACTTAGTCTGTCACGGCCTTTGTTTATACACCAAGTCTGCCTGTCATGGCTCGTGTTTATACACGAAGTTTATGCTGCCTTTTATTCACACACCAATATCTGCGATGTCTTATATTCATAAACCAAAGCTGTCAGTGTTATATATATTATTCATACACAAGATTATCTCCCAAGCACAGTGCCTGTTATGCAAATAACAGTTCCGTCATTATTACGTCATTCGTTCGTATCTGTATTCATGCGACGCCTGTCGTTCACGCATATCATCACCTGTTCATACATTGAAGTCCGCTCTTCATTTACATCACTTATTCGTAAACGAAACCTGTCATTCTTACACAATAGCTGTTATTCATACGCCAAGCCTGTCATTTTGAGCATAATCTTTTATCCCTGCAAATATTTCGTCATTCTTGTAACACATCTTTTATGTAAACAGTAAGTCAGTTTTGGCAGTACGTAACTTTTTGAATTCATGCAAAATGTTTGTCATTCTTACCCCATGTCTGTTATGTATACACCTTGACAGTTATTCATATGTATATCCTATACCAGTTATACACCACGACAGGTATTCATACCTGTATCTTGATGTAAGGAAGATATTGGCATAGGATGATTATATATATAGATATATACACATATGTATATACATATATACATATATGTGTGTATTCATACGTATGTTCTGTTGTTCGGTTGCTCATACACCATTTATATCATTATGTATGTACGCCTTGTGAACTATGAATACACCATACACCCATCGCGTGTACACACTAAGTTTTTGATCATGCACTGTCTTGACATCAGGTGTAATCACTGTAACGAAAACACGATATTTCTCATTATTAAGCAAAGCACACACCATCTCTAAGGGAAAACAACAATGGGGTGGGGGTGGGGGGACATCATAAACAACGCTTGTCTTCTTTCCTCCTTCCTCCAAACAATTATATATAAAAAAAAACACCTCTTCCACTGATATTCGTCATAACTTCATCCTTCAAGCTATGAACAAAAACTTAACAACAGCAGTAAAGACAAACCAAAACAAAACAAAAAAAAACAACAACAAAGTGAAATGGTAGATAGATAGATGGATAGGATAGATAGATAGGTGTTTATTTATTCCCATGCATACAAAAGTTATTCACAAGAGTCCAATAGAGGTACCAGGCCTGCATTACCTTACAGAATACACATTGCAGTATACATACATAACCTCTCTACATAAAAAAAATTACGTATACGTCGTTTACAAAGTCAATATAAAATAAATAATAACAGGTTATCACCAAAGAGAGTGGAAATCCGTCCTGAAAAGCGCCTGTTTGTCTGTCAGTCTGTCTACATAACGTTGCTTGCTATCTGGCGCGCACGCGCGCAGCAAGGCCATGCGAACCGCAGCTCCCCATAAAACGCTTCTTGTTCAACCGCGGCATATCCTCTGTTCTTGAGTTGACATTGCATGCTGCAAGCAATCTTGAACTACTCGTCGCTGGCTGTTAATTACGCTGTAGTTGCTGCAGGTGGAACGATCGTAATTGCTGGTCGCTTGTCATACGCGTTATGGAGATTTCGTCTTTTTGTGGGAACCGCCGACCCGGAAATTAATCGTAGACTTTTTTCTTTTTTATTAAATCTGTAAGTTTTTGATGTTTTCAAGTATTTTTTTTTTAAATGGAAGAAGTATATTAATTTCTGTGTAAATGTTTGTCATTATACTTATATAATTGGTTGATAACGTTTATATTAATTGTCAGTCATTTGTCTGATATATAATCTCAAAGCAATTAATATATATATATATATATATATATATATATATATATATATATATATATATATATATATATATATATATATATATATATATATATATATATATATATATATATATATATATATATATATATATATATATATATATATATATATATATATATAATTGCTTTGAGATTATACAACAGACAAAATGACTGAAGATTAATATAAACGTTATCAACTAATCCTAAAAGTATAATGACAAACATTTACACACAAATTAATATATTTCTTCCGTTTGGAAAAAAAAATACTTGAAAACACCAAAAACTAACACGTGATTTCCATGGATTAGGTAGCTAATCCCCACCCCCTTTTTTCAAACCAATCCCGTCTTTCCCTCCGAATGTATATATATGCGTACACATTATTTATATGTATACACACGTATGTATATAAGAGACAATACTTATCACGTCTAGACAGTTTCCATGCCTTCAGCTTCACGGGCCATTAGAATTGCAATGCTGAGTACGCAAAAAAAAAAAAAAAAAAAAAAATGCTCCCCAAGAATGTGGCACAGACTCTGCCACAGCAACCGGGTCATGGCCTCTGTCAGATTAGTATTTAGGGCAGATGAGAGTAAGAGTGTGTGTATGAGAGAGAGAGAGAGAGAGAGAGAGAGAGAGAGAGAGAGAGAGAGAGAGAGAGAGAGAAACAATTACATGGTAAATATTGTGAGGCACTTTCCTTCGTGGCATTGCCTTTATTTATATATTCATCTCGTTCCATATGTGTGTGCATGTGTGTATGTATATAAGAGAGAGAGAGAGAGAGAGAGAGAGAGAGAGAGAGAGAGAGAGAGAGAGAGAGAGAGTGAAAATTACTCAAGCAATCATAGCGGGTAACGAAGCAATTAGATGACGCATGAAATGACGATTTTGAACCGTCGAAAATAAACAGAATAATTTCATTTGCAAAAACGCGGCTGGAACACAACAAGCAAAAACATTGCAAGTAAACAAATAAATAGAGAGAGAGAGAAAAAAACCACACGGTGGCTGCTTAACCCTTTTCAAGGCTATGGCACAAAAAAAGTAAAAACAGTTTTCCCGTTATTACCCGTAATGGCCGTGAAAACGGCTAAAATCGTTCGTAAAACACCGTCGTAAAACTTGACTTTACGACGGGTGTCGTTGCGAGATTGTGCTTGTATGAATGTGGTGCTTTTTTTCCTTATTGTTATTTTCCTTAATCGGAGAACAAAGTATGAGGGTTTTTTTTTATTGTTATTTTCCTTAATAGGAGAACAAACAACTCAACTATGAAGGAGATACTGTTTCGCAATAATGTTGGGAATGATTGTTATTTTTTTTTTTTTATTGTACGACTTTTATGATTTGCTGTTGAGTTTTTCTTCCATAATAAACAACTCGGTTATGAAGGAGGTATTGTTCAGCAATATTGTGGGGAATGCTTAGTTTTTTAAGTATACGATTTTTATACGTTTTGTGTGTGTGGGGTTTTCAAAATGGCAGAACAAACCCTTAACCATGAGGGAGGTATTGTTTTTTTAGTATGTGTTTATTTCCTTTTTTTTTTTTGTTGCTGTCATGTCTCCCGCAAGGCCATTAGTTTATGTATGCAAGCTTTTTTTTCTATTTTCTGTTCGAGACTGTTTCAGAAGAGCGTGGTTGCAAAGCCCTTTATATTGTGACTGCTTCGAATGAAATGGTTTTAAGAATGACTTTAGGATCATTTTATAAATAAATTTCATCATTGCTCTCTGTTTGTTTGGGACTTTTCCAAATGGGATGAATTTCTACCAGTTGCGTATAACCATTATTTAAGGTAATTCGTAATGAGAAAAGATTTTCAAAGACTTTATACTCGGCAATTGAAACAGATTTGTATGTGGGTTGGGGCTGTGCAAACAAACACATACACACATATATATGTGTGTGTTTATACATATGTATGTGTGTGTATGGGTATGGATTTTATAGATTATATATAATATATATATATATATATATATATATATATATGAGAGAGAGAGAGAGAGAGAGAGAGAGAGAGAGAGAGAGAGAGAGAGAGAGAGAGAGAGAGAGAGAGAGAGGAGAGTCTTCTTTGACTTATGACGCTGCAATTTACATTTTTTTTTTTTTTTTTTTATAAAGTTATCTTCCATTTGACTTCATCAATTTTGTTCAAACGTGCCTACACCAAATGTGCGGTTCATATAGGTCACGATGAGTAACACTTGAAAGCACCAGGTAATTTTATATTTGAGAGAGAGAGAGAGAGAGAGAGAGAGAGAGAGAGAGAGAGAGAGAGAGAGAGAGAGATGGCTGTGCTTAATGTCTGAATTATGTCTGAAGCCTATCATTTTCTTGTTAAGATCAGATTATTATATTTAGAACGCTCTAATCCCCCCGTGTAAGTTCGTTTTATGGTGAGTCATTTTCCTGTTAAAATTTTGTTTAATGTATGTATATATGTATGTGTGTATGTATTTAATGTAACAGTCGTCATGTGTGTGTGCGGTTGTATACATATCTTCGTTGCCCCTAATGCCACGTGACGTATATTGCAATATTTTTTATGTATATTTACTGTGTAGTATGTGTATATTATTACAATATATGTCGTTTTATTTTTATGTTTATATGTATGTCATACATTACTTTATGGGTCTGTAGGCTATGCATGCTGTGTATACTTCTATATGTATAACGCAATAGACTGTATACATGCAATACATTATAATGTTGTATGCGGATAATGCGACATCATAACGAATATAAAAGCATTTGTATAAATTTGTTTACAACGAATGTATACGGGAAGAGAGAGAGAAAGAGAGAGAGAAGGGAAGAGAGAGAGAGAGAGAGAGAGCAATTGACAGTATACCTGTAATACAATATGTTATACGTGGATAATGCAACGTAACGAATATAAATGCATTTGTGTAAATTTGTATACAACGAATGTATATGGAGAGAGAGAGAGAGAGAGATATAGAGAGGGAGAGAGAGAGAGAGAGAGAGAGAGGAGGGCGAAACAAGGGGGCACTGACCCACTTCGCCTCATTGGAACCTAGACAGGAAAGTCACCTGAAGAAAATGTGAAAATTTTTTTTTTTTTTTTTTACGCTGGATTAATCCTCTCGGTGGTGGAGGGATTACTTTCCTCTTAATCCCAGAAATCCAGGATTAAGACGAAGAAACCACGATTGTGTAAACGAGGCAAATCGCAGATGTTTTCGCCCAGACGCTGCAAACACACGTGTTGCGTCAGAAAGTGGCGAATGCCAAAAAAATACCCGGAATTTTTTGAAGTTTTTATTTTTATTTTTGTATCTATTCTCATGTGCCCGAATTAGCATTGATGGAATGTCATCCGAAATGCGTAAAAGCTCAAGATTCTTTTATTATTATTATTGTTATTTAGTGGAAAAATACAGTTTTGAATTTTAGAATTATTTGAAATTATTTTGATTTTTAGTGAAAAAATACCCTGAGTTTTGTTAAGCGTTTATTTTCTTTTATTTATTCTCAACTGTCTGAATTAGCACTGGTGGAATGTCATTTGAAATGCGTGAAACCTAAAGATTCTCTTATTATTATATATTGCCAAAATAGTTTTGAATCTGAGAATTACACGAATTGATCAGATTTCTTCGATTTGAACTTAGAATGAAGTGCAAACTCATATTAATTTTATATATGTATTTTATCCATAACATATATCATCTGTTGCATGATTCTATATTCACGACGAAGCTGGCTTTTACAGATCTAACATATGTTTTGTCCGTAACTTATAGCAACGATTTATATAGATGATTGAGCTTTTATAGAGTTCTAAATATCTGAAATTGCCCTATATATAATAGGCATAACTTATTCACCATCTGTACGTAAAATATTAATATTATAAATCTTTTGTCTATAATAACTTTTAACCGGCTATATGTACCACCCCCACGCTCTTACAAGCTCCTATATATAGACGTAGAGAAAGTGCATGAATGCGCATGCACGAGCAAGCAAGCAAGCAAGCACGCAAGCGCGCATGCGCATGCAAACGGAGGGGATGGGGGCGGGGGGGGGGGGCAAAAGCAAACAGTGACGAGCGGAAATAGCAAGAACGCCGGAAACCCAGTTACCATTGGGAGCCGGTAGATGGGGAGTCTATCTTTAGCGGTGATGTCACTGCCCGTTTGCCCCTCCCGACGGCTGCCAGATGCACATAGCGATTGGTAGATGATAGATGTATGTGAGACTATAAGCGGAAAATGGTCGTGTGTCGTACGTGTAGACGTGTACCGAACGTGAACGATCGTGCAGCAGTCGTGTGTTCCGCGAACCGCCTTCCCTCTCCTGCAGGCTGTCTTATATATTCATATATTTGACGATGATGTCAGACACCCGAGCTCGGCAGGTTGCCTGGCTGCCACGTTTTGAGACGCCGAATTTGAAGGCTAAATCCGTAGAGTTCTCTCTCTCTCTCTCTCTCAGTATGTGTAATCTGCATATAAAGCTCATTATTTTGTTCATATATGGGTCTTTCATTCCTGTAGGGTGACGCCCGTGAGTCCCTTATAAAGGAACTTTTCCGGTAATGCTTCTACAATATCTATCTCTCTCTCTATATATACATACATACATACATACATACATATACTGTATATATATCCTAGGCCTACGTATATTCAACAGTTGGTGTTCCAGCTGTAAACACAATGCGCACAGTATGATGGTTAGCGGGAATGTCTCGGGGAGGAGTAGCGGATGGAATATGGGTGCTGGGGGTTGCCCTGGGGTGAGGGATGGGAGGTGGTTAGCCCAAAACAACACTTTGAGGGTCATGAAGAACGGGGGCGGGGCTTAGGTAGGGAGAGAACTTCTCATGAAGTCGACAGGTGGAAAAATATGTTCCTCTCTCTCTCTCTCGCTCCCTCTTTCTCCGTTTCTGTTATTTAACTGATTTTGTTTCCATTCCTATGAAATTACACTTCCAGCTTGGTGTGTAAAAAGTTCACTGTTTCAGCTGTGATTACTCTATTTCGTCCGTATATATAAATAAAGGCTTCATTGACAGTTCAACAGTTTACAGAGCATGAGTGTTTTGTTTTATCTCAGGGGCCAAGCCTGTACGCTGTATGGGAAAACTGGCTTAATTAACGTTAAACACGAACACATAACATTACATTCCTGGCGTCATCGCTATTTTTAACCCATCACAGCTTTGCCAGTATCCGGAAATACATGTTGGAACATCTGTTGCTATAAAAGATCGTAATGTACATTCGAAATCGTTACTGTTTGGGGTAAATTGGAAAAGAAATTGCGATGACCTCTTTCTAATATGAATAATAATATAAGGCAATATACAAACGCAAGATGATCTTCGCTTCAAGCACAAATTCGGGTTGTTTGTCCCAAGCAATTTTGGCGAATTTCACCGTCCCAAGTGCTTGTCAGGGCCGCGTGGTTCAGCTGAACGATGTGTCCCTGAAATGAGTTGGTGGGGGCAGATTTGCATAAAGACTCTGTACACAGTAATGTCGCCTCTGTGGCATTAAGCATTTAAGGCCAGAATTCCACCAAACTCTCTCCTCTCTCTCTCTCTCACCCCCGTTTCTCGCAAACAGCCGCTGTAAAATGACGTACCACCAATGGAGCTGTGTGCACTGAATAACATCAGCCTCCCGAATCACTTGGTAACAGCTAATATGGCGTTTTCAACAGATAACGCTGCTTGCTTTCATGCCTTTCGTGGCTTGATTAATGACGAACAAGCAGATAGGATGGGAGGGCAAACAGACAACAGAGAGACGCACGGACAGAGTCGGAGTCAGAGACACAGTGTTTCCACGTCCGTTCGTGCGTTCGTATTAGGATATACGTATTCCCCGCCGTCTGGTTTTGCGGTGACCCCGTTAACGCGAATTCACATTTCGAGGTTTATATCTAGAGAAATATCCTGCGAAGGAATGGCCAAGGGAAGCCTTTGATTGACCAGATACGAAACAAGACTTGAAGGAAGCGCATCCTGTGTCATCGGACGAAGGATAGACCGAATCTAAGCGAGGCTCTGGGGGTTAGGACCAGGAGCATCATGTACCTCCCACACCTTATGAACCAACGGACTAAGGACGGAGGAGGAGTCCCTCACTCACAATCTCTCTCTCCCTCTTTCTCTCTCTCTCTCTCTCTTCCTCACTCTCCTTAGTGATGAGTGTCCTTACTCAGTGTAGCTTGAACATTGAGGCAGTGTAGTGAGACGTTTGTGGCCTCCTCCTCACTTCTAAACGCGCGAAAGTTGACGTAGATATAAGACATGTCGGTCTACACTGACGGTTGTGCAAAAATCATTCAAATGTTACCGCTGGAGGAATAATAGTCACTAGAAGATAGTTTTTTTTAATTATTATATTTCGTTTCGTGTTTTTTGTTGACACTTATTGGCATTTTCTTTTCGTAGTCAAGATGAAGAGGTCAAGGCAAGTAAAAGAAACCGCTCATTAAAAATGCTTAGTGTATTCTTTCGTTGTCGCTTAAGTGTACTACAGTAGTTAGAGTAGGCCTACAGTATATACAATACTTCACCGCTTCGTTTTTGCAAGTAGGCCTTTGTGATAAGCCGAATCTAAGTCATAGAATTACACTATTAGCGTGTTATTAGTTCCTGTATTTATTCCGCAAAAGCTTAAAAGTGTTTATGATAATAAAAAAGCACCTGAAGAACACTCGCCTCGGACACTTGTTTGCGACAGCACGCCTAGCTTTCCCCACCCAACTTTTGCACCTGCCTTGTAAGATTATAATAGTGCCGGTAGTTTAAAGAAAAAGAAAGAGTATAAGTTGCATGCACTTTGAAGCAACATTGCACGAACGCTTTGCAAGATTAGAATTGAAGGTAAGACAGCAGTTGAATTTGAAATGTATATAGACCTATTTTACCAAATGTTGTAATATACCGAGTGTTCACCTTCCGTGATAGGCCTATTCTTCTCATCTTTTTCATTTGTTTTCATGTTACTTAATAATTTTCAGGTAACACACACATACACACCTGCATGTATATACACTTTCCCATCTCTTATATATTAATTGTATGTATTTTTATTTTAATGCTCATGTAGGTTTCAAAGCAACACCTGTAGGCACGCCTCTGCTTCACCACATGTGAACCGCACACCTGTTCACGTTTCCCGAAGCATGAGAAACACTTGTTGCTTTCTGGGGGATGTGTTATAAGTTATATTTAAAAAAAAAGACTTGTAGTCCTAGGTAGGTTTTATCGACCTGATTCCTCTTTTTTTTAAGATTAGACGTGAAGACTTCTTTCACAAGTCATGACTAGAAGGCAGTATTTATAGTCCGTTTGTGGTCTCCAGTGTGGTACAAGGCAGCCTGTAGGGGGTAGAAAACACTTGTTCCACGGCATTTCTCTCTCTCTCTCTCTCTCTCTCTCTCTCTCTGTGTGTGTGTGTGTGTGTGTGTGTGTCAGTGCTGAGGTCTAGCATTCCTTGGTTGAGGTGATATGCTGAAATCTTAAACTCTCCGTTTGCAACTTGATTGCATCTGTCGTTATTTGTTGTTTTTTCCTCCTGAATTATTTACCACGTCGCGGCATTAAGCCGGTATGTATCCGCCTCTGTCAAAGCCCAGGGTAAACTCACTCTAAGGAAAGACGGGTGGAGGCAGTTTGAGTGCTTATCTTCGGATCTAGGCCTACCTGTTTTATACAAAGAGACCCGAGGATTGCCAGCTGCTGAGGAGTACTGAGCCCTTGGTTATATTCAATATTTTGCATTTTTTTTCTCCGGCCCCTCGCTTTGTAAAAGTAAAACTTTATAGGCTTTTTCTATATGAGTGGTTATTATTTATGAATAATAATACTAATAATAATCCACATACCTTTGTGAAAGCAATGTAAAGTACCATAATATTTAGAAAGCTTTCATCGATATCTATATATTATTTTCATCTATGGAAACTTATCGCACAAAAGCTTTCTTTCATTACGTCTTTGTCTAGGTATCAAAATTTGCCTTGAATTATTTTACGTTTTCTACAAGACGGCGTTACAACATTGTCACTGTCTCCGGATATACTCTCTTAGTCAGTGTTCCTATAAACAGCGAACAAAATCGCATTAAACATTTTCCCCAACACTGTGACATTTGCTTATCAAAAATAAGTAGGAAAGAGGCGCCGTAGACCGTAGTGTATGATAAGGCATCCGGTTCGCCTTTAAGAGAGAGTCCTTTCGTCCTACACAAAACGTCCCAATTATTGGCTTAGATCAGTGATTCTCAACTCAGTTTGCCACAGACAATGGCTAGGGGTGCCGCAAGATTGTCATGAATTTTGTCTTAGCTAGGTCATTTAAGTGAACATTTGTAAAAATAAAAAAGTTTGCAGAAGTCTTCGTATAATTATTATCAGTGTGTCTACTCAAATTAAGTTTTATCTAATTCTTCTGATATTCTCTTTGTTTGTACATTAGATTTCTGCACGTACGGTGTGCTGATTTTGGTTTGAGTGTGGATAATCATTTTATTCATTAAATAAGAAGTTAATTCATGCGATATGGTGGGGTGGTTAAGAAGGGGTGCCACGGTAATGATTACTTCAGTTAGGGTGCCATCACTAAAAAAAAGATTGGGAACCACTGGCATAGATGCTTCCAAAGTATTTGATACAGGAACTGTTCCTGTCCGGGCAATAGAGTGATTTGGAATGAAATGCGAAGGATTATAGTGACTGTAGGGTTATCTGTACATTGGATAATTTTATTTTATTACTATTATTGTTATTTTATATGTCTTATTTGGCTTTGAGTAAGATTTGAATTCGTGCGGAAATAAGGTACTTTGTTAATCGATGTTAAGTGTTCGTTATATATATATATATATATATATATATATATATATATATATATATATATATATATATATATATGATATTTAGAGGTAATGACATGTCATTGAGTAAACGAGTTAATGTCTTAAAATTTATTCATATATTTATTTATTTATTTTATGATGAAGATGACAAAGTTCACTACATCAAATTTTGATCAGTTGAATGTCTACGAATAAGGAAAGGAACATATGAATTTGAATCATTGCCCAAAATTGAAGGAACAGGAAAAATTAAAGTAGTTCCTCCGAAGGTTACCAAAAGGAAAGACTGATAGAATTAGTAATTACTGTCATCTCAGTCTTCTTAATCTCATGATAGTAGGATTATCCTCTTGGTCTTCAGGATTTAAAGGCAGAACTGGATGATATATTTTGGTATTAAATCCTGCCATCAAGATGTTGATATTTTCTTACTAAATCTTATCATCAGGACGGAAACGTTCTCTCTCTCTCTCTCTCTCTCTCTCTCTCTCTCTCTCTCTCTCTCTTATACACACACGCGCACATTGTATTTTCATTTTTAATAAAATGTAAAATGGTGTTTTTATTTAATTTAATCTCTCTCTCTCTCTCTCTCTCTCTCTCTCTCTCTCTCTCTCTCTCTCTCTCTCTCTCAGTCAGGCCCGCCTCACCCCCTTCTCAAATCTTACCTTCAAATTAGGCTTTTGCCAAACATACTCATTTGCCGAAAGAACCCCATCCAATTTTCCGAGGTAAAAAAAAAAATAAATACTCGTGGAAATAAAACTCACCTAGAGGGACGCCGTGACTGCCGGTTACATGAGTTTTCTCATTACTCACATTACTGTCATTACCAGGAGCCCCTCGTTCATTACCGGGGAAGGGTAATGACTCCAGTGAAGAGGGAGTCAGTCTTTGCTAGGTACCGGACTGTTGTATAGGAGTGTTTGATTGCTTTTTTTGTGCTTTTGTTGTTTTTATGCAGAGATATTATGTTTTTCGTTTATTTTCATCTGTTGTTTTCGTTGTTTCACGTTGGGTATACTGTGAGAACTTGATTTTACAGAAGGATTATTGATCTAAGTCGTTAAAGAAGTTTTTTAATAATAATAATAATAATAATAATAATAATAATAATAATATACAAAATCACATTTATGTAAAGTAATGTATTTACAAATGATAAAATAAATTCCAGGAGCTTTCGAGAGCCTGCTCAGCTCCCTTCTTCAGCTAGAAAGCTCCTGGAATTTATTTTATCATTTGTAAATACATTACTTTACATAAATGTGGATTTTGTATTTTATAAACATATTCACGAGATTGTGAAGAAGATTTGAATAATAATAATAATAATAATAATAATAATAATAATAATAATAATAATAAAGTTGGAGTATAAGTCAGTATACAGAAGTCTCGCTTAATAGTGGTTGTGTATATTGACTTATAGTCAAACTATTATTATTATTATTATTATTATTATTATTATTATTATTATTATTATTATTATCCCCAGTTCTTACCAGCCTATACTCTCACTAACTTCTCTGTCCATTCAGATACGTTAATGACACTCTCATCTTTTTATATACCATTATTATTAACATCTCATTTTCCGTCATTTTTTTCAGTTATAATAACCATCTCATTTATGTATTTACTATTATTGACATTCATTTTTTCCATCATTTTTCTTCCAGTTATGATAACCATCTCGTTGTATTACCATTAGTAACATTAATTTTTTCCTTTATTTTTCTTGTATTCAAGAAAATCAACCTCATTGCATAATTGCAATTGACCAACGCTCTGTAGTTGCAGAAATTGCTTGATTATACATATGCTTGGGAAATATTTCTGTCAGTAATTGCATGAATGCCGTTGGTCAGATCATTTTACAAGTGATGGCGTCAGTTCGATCTGAGTTTTTCTTTTGTTGTTAGATTAAGATAGCCTTATGCCAGTACGGTGTAGCCTACTAGGCCTGAGTTGTAGTAGGTCTAGGTTGTAATTGTTGAGATATGTCTATGTATAAATTCAGCCAAGGTTTGAATTTTGGGGTTGCAAAACAAGAAACTGGATTTTTAAATTGTTATTTTATTGGCATTTTTGGTGCCTTGTATTGAAATACTTTGTGTGTTTTAATAATAATAATAATAATAATAATAATAATAATAATAATAATAATAATAATAATATAAGGATAATTACTGATTTGTCAAGTATATGATCTTTTAGGGAAACAAATAAGTATTTTTTGTTCATAATATAATCACCAATATATTTCATCTTCCCATTCAACTACTCTTTCATTCTTAATTCTTTAATGCTCTGCATTGTGTTCGTATTCGCGTATATAAAATTTACCCACAATTCAACCGGTATACAAAATTTACCCACAATTCAACCGTTATATAAAATTTACTCACAATTCAACCG
Source organism: Macrobrachium rosenbergii (assembly GCF_040412425.1). Classification (NCBI taxonomy): domain Eukaryota; kingdom Metazoa; phylum Arthropoda; class Malacostraca; order Decapoda; family Palaemonidae; genus Macrobrachium; species Macrobrachium rosenbergii. Next base: position 3,978,145 of record NC_089786.1, on the reverse strand, counting down.
CAAAGTACTCTCGCAGAGATTTAGTTACTAAGTTAGTAACCTGGTCGACGCTATCTGGCAACTGTGTTTAAAGTCGGCGGCAGTTCGTACCATAAAAACCTTGGCAGATTCATTCGATCACTTCCGCTCAATCACGACTTCCTTTAATATGAATTGTCCCATTGTGTACGAAGTATTCTGAAAGCTTCGTTCATTCGGTTACGCATGAGTGATTGCAGCCCTGCAGTTTAGTTTATATCGATTAGGGAGTTGTATTTCATCTAAGAAATAGTAATGCCTTTCATTTTGCGTCACGGTGTTGTGATTACTGAACGCGTCTTTTGATCAGTAGCTGTTGCTTGGTTGTTTATCTCGATTAGGCGGTTATATTTTATCTAAGAAATAGTAATTTCATTCGTTTTCATTGCGTCACGCTTTGATGATTGCTGAACGCGTCTTTTGATTGGTAAATGTTGCGTGGGCATTATTAGAAGTCACAATGATGTTCATTCTGTGACGTTTTCTAGTTGAGCGAACGTTATGGCGGTTGAACGTGACTGAATGGTTGCTAATGAGTAATTATTGTTGTTGAACGTGGCTGTTGTTACTTGACAGTTTGCTTTTGGTTTTAAGGAAATGTTAATTCGGTTAGATTTGGATCAAATTAGATGTTGACATTAGGTTGAATGTCAATAGTGACATATTTGAAAGAAGCTTAAGATTGCAAACGAAACTTTCAAACTATTAGGGAAAATAATTTCTGAAAGTATGATATTATTATTATGAGGTAGATTAGTGGCTGCAGAGAATAGAATGATAAAGGAGAGAATAAGAAAAGACGATATATAAAGGAAAAAACACAGAAAAAAGATAAACTAGGCCTATACAGACACAAACCATCTCTTTAAAAATAGACCTAGACCGTTAAAAAACTAAAAAAAAAAAAAAATTGTGCAAAATCTCAGTCGATCCATCGTGGGTTTTTAATTTTCGTTCTTTCTTTCCTCCGATTCTTTCAGTCTCTCATTCTCTCTTTCCTTCGCCTATTGGCATCTGCCGACTGTGAAAGCTGACCCAGTCATCTGATGTCCTTAAACACGAGACACGAGAGAGGAAGGGTTTGTATTAACCTGATATTTCCTCGGTTACCTGAAACTCCTCCTCCTCCTCCTCCTCCTCCTCCTCCTCCTCCTCCTCCTCCTCCTTCTCCTTCTCCTCCTTCTGCTTCTGTTGCTGCTGATGCCTGCTACCTGCTTGCAGCAGAGAGTGGCGTCTCAGCCTCTCAGAGCACGAAACTAAATACAGTAACTGCTTGTTGCTGGTGGTGCTGGTAGTGGAAGATTGGTTTGGGGGGAGGGGGGGGAGACATTTTCCTCTGTAGCACTATTGTAAGTCTAGATGACATTGCTCTCTCTCTCTCTCTCTCTCTCTCTCTCTCTCTCTCTCTCTCTCTCTAGAAGAAGTTTTTGTATGTTATCATCATAGATGGTTTGTAATGTATGCCTGCGTGAAAATACAGATATTTATCCATGCTCAGAACTGTGAAATATATATATATATATATATATATATATATATATATATATATATAGATAGATAGATAGATAGATAGATAGATAGATAGATAGATAGATATGTAAATTATATATAGATATACATATATATAATTTATTTATTTATTTATATATATACAAAAAATATATGTATATATATATTGGAAAACGTTTACTAGATCTACTGCGCCTTCTCCCTCCCTCCCCTGGTGATAACACCCCACAGTCGATTAACTACCAGGTATCCTTATGATTATCTGTATGATGACAAGAATAACATCTTTTAAAAAATACAGGTTACACATTATACATATAATAAGTATTACGATGATGTCAGCATCGTATTTTTTTTTTTCACCATTTGATTTCCGGGAGCATAGGCATTGTGAATTGAATTCTCAACTAAATTCTTACTAATGGTTTCGTATGCAGGAAGGACGAACGGAATTGTCCTAACAGTCATTTTTTTAAATGGAAAATATGTATTTTATATCAATGTTTAAATGAGAAATGTATTTTTTTGAAATGGAAAGTATGTATTTTTTTAAAATGGGAAATATGTATTTTCACTCATTTTTTTAAATTGGAAAATATGTATTTTCATTCATTTTTTAAAGTGGAAAATTTTTATTTTCATAATTCTTTTAATTGGAAAATATGTATTTTTATTCATTTTACATATTTGCCTACTATTGGAAAGATAAATTGAATTACTATTTATGTGACAATTTGCGTCGAATTTAGGGAATTACAGATAAGCTTTATATTTTTATTTTAGCGTATGATGTTGAAGGGATATATATATATATATATATATATATATATATATATATATATATATATATATATATATATATATATATATATATATATATATATATCAATTTCAACGTCATACGCTATAAATAAAAAAAAAAGATTATTTGCAATTCCCAATATAGATACATATATATATATATACACATATTCCCCGTTGCCTCAAGTTATATATGTATATATATATATATATATATATATATATATATATATATATATATATATATATATATATATATATTATATATAATCACACACATATTCCCATCTCCTCAAGTTTTATTGGTCACCTCTTACAAATGTATTTTATAATACCCAGTGAAATTCGATTTCAAATTCTCTGAATAGAACACGCGCAGTAATATACTGCGCGTGCGTAACCGGGGGAGGGGCATGCATGCAAAACACTTGCTTGCATTATGCCTTGAATAAGAATCGCTTTGAAGAACGCAAAACTTAAAAGTGACTTCACCCTGGAAAATCTCGGGGGAGGTATGACGAGTTTTTAATTGCTACAGTTTCAAGGTCAGATGGTGTTAGTATACACTCTGGATATCTAGACAATCGTTGGGCACCGTTGTTAGTGAGGGATATAATTTCGTGTGGGTTAGGTGTCATTATTGTTAGTGCTTGTCGGAAGAGAATCTTTGTTAGTCGACGGCTTGACGATGAATTGGTTAGCCGAGGAGCCTAGTAGGTGGGTATACGTTGACTTGAGAAAAATGCATCGTTGTGAAGAAAACAAAGGTGTAATTTGCTACCGGATGCTATTCTGCCCTAAGTTGGAAAACTGCAGT
>NC_089786.1:3942500-3967500 GCF_040412425.1 Macrobrachium rosenbergii | reverse complement strand
AGTATTTTCCTGTTGCAATATCGTGTTTGGGAAAGATGATTTTACCTCGTTCAATATTCCATTTAATCGTGAATTTTTTTTTTTTTTTTTTTTTTGCACACGGGATTTATGATTTCGAAGTAGCAGAATGATACTGTATCCTCAGTACACTTGATGACGTTGGGTGGTTGGGTTGCAACGATTCTGATTATTTAATATTCCGTAAACATTGAGCTTATGACTTTATCATTATCATTACCTTAATATTTATTACCGTTTCGTTTCGCTTTGCAGGTTATTGAATATATTGTAATACCTCCTTGATATTCAGTTATCTTGGGGACAACGGCAGATTTTTAGCATGTCTTTTTAAAATGCGTATAATGATTTCATCTTGTTATATGTTTACGTTTTTTTAGGTAAAAAATATAATTATTCCTAATTATAAAAGGCATTAAAAGGGACATTTTAACGGGCATTTTTTTTTACCGTTGCAAGAACTTATTTAAATGATAAGCTTCAATGAAACTCAGGCCTTTTATCGTAGTGATAAAACTGATAAATTGAGTTTCATCTTGATGAAGGTAGGTCAGCGGAAAAATAAAATACTGTTTATAGGTTATATCAATTAACGTAGCGCCAGGAGTGGCGTAATGATGATTCATCACCTCAGTTCATCATATTCGATGAGATAACGTTAATTTTGCACATTCATCGCCTGATACAAACTGAGTCTCGGTCACGTATCGTCGTGTGACTGAACTCGTTCATTTCTCGATCAATAAAGAAAAAAGAAGAAGAAAAACAACGTTTCAGACCCGGTATATCGAGCGATGACGCAATCGCTTATCGAACGATGACAGTTGGTGATTTTTATTTATTTATTATTTTTTTTCTTTTGTAGGATTGAGTGAATAGTTCGTGTAATACTTGTATTATTTTATTATTTTTTTTTCTGTAAGGATTATTGAGTCAATAGTCGTGTAACATGTGTACATACATATATATATGTGTAATTTGTTAGAATACATTGGATGAATTTCGTCTTATTTGTATTGGTAATATAGGTATATTAATATACAGACAGTTTATTTTTTATTTAGATATGGAGTGATTTGGCCGTATATATATTTTTTATTTCGATTTTTTTTCTCTTTTTTTTTTGTTGGGTGAGGTGAAATGAAGAAACGCCCTTTGTCGAGATTCTAACATATATAAATTATATATATATATATATATATATATATATATATATATATATATATATATATATATATATATATATATATATATATATATATATATATATGTATATATGTATGTATATATATGTATGTATGTAATAATATATATATAGATTTATTTTCAAATGATAATTGGTTAATGTTATTATATTAATTACATTTATCCGGAGTAATAAACAAACGCCGTTGTATCAAATTAAATCGCATATACAAGGACGATTTAGTCTTTTTTTCACGTGAAAGTATTTGTGTGAACGTGCAAACTGGCTTTCGGAACTACTCTTGTACCTTCAATTATAATTTCAAACCAATCTCTGACTTTTGATTTTTTCTATGTTTGGAATGTTGGCTGGCTACTTCCCATTTCTTCTGCTACTTCTTTTTTTCTTCTTCTTCTTCTTCCTTTTCTTCTTCTTCTTATTCTTCTGGATATTATTTATTTCTTTATTTATTTATATATTTATTTATCTAGTTTCTCTGTTCTCATCTGGTATTCCTATGCGGTAGACAGTTTTATCAAGTTCAATTTTTATCCTTGTACAAGCTCGAGAGTAAATTTATTTATTTCTGCGTCCAATCAATATATGATTGATTGATTGATTATCATCAGCTGGCGTCACAACAACAACAAAGACAAACAACCCAGCAACATATATGTCGTTGTTTTGTGGACTTCTTGGCGACCGGCAAAGCAGAGTTGTTTTGTGTTAGCACCGCCTCTAACTAACCCCCCTCCCCACCTCTCTCTCCCCTTCCAAGCTAGTCATGTTACCCCTTCCCTTCCCTCTCCCTCCCTCTCCCCAACTCACTCTCTCCCCTATCCACTTTATAGCCATAGTGAGTTCTGGTTGGCTGACTTGTCGAACCGTATGACCCCGGGAGGTGTATGTGTATTGGGTCTGGAAGGGTGGGGGAGGGGGGAGTGTATGCTTGCATGTTGCAGGAATGTTAACTTTCCTGTATGCACGTAGCGCTCGCTTGTATTGCTTCTTGTTGCATGCGGAATGTGCATGTATCATCGCATGTGCTTTCTCGTGCCTCGTAGTTGAAGAAATTGTATTGTAATATCAGGTCAAGTTTCGTGAAATTTGCAGAATATCACGTTTTAAATAGTGAGGGTTAAATGCTCTCTCTCTCTCTCTCTCTCTCTCTCTCTCTCTCTCTCTCTCTCTCTCTCTCTCTCTCTCTCTCTCTCGATAACACACACACGTACACACACCCAAGTATTGAGGCTATTTTCGTAAGCCCACAGTGGGCCAACTCACGGAAGGTGAATGTCGATCTTTTAGAAGCCTTTCATGTGTCCTAATTATTTTTTATTGTTCTGTGTTTTTCTTTATCTTTTGTATTCCTTTCAACTGGGGTGGGGGTGGGGTTGTAGGAAGCACATGCTAGTACCTTTATTCATGAGTAACTAGCTAAATATACACTGTATATATTTATATACACTATACATTTGTGTCTCCGCTCTTCCAAAAAATTTCAAGATAAATTAGTTATTGATCTTTTAAAATCAAAACTATAAAGTTACGTATACACGTAAACGGCACTACAACAGACATACGTGTATTATATATATATATATATATATATATATATATATATATATATATATATATAAACTTGCACATACAATCACAAACACATTACTAGATTCAATATTCATTATGTGACCGGATACATCGAAGCTACCACATAAATATTACATACCAGCACCAAATTTGAAATTTATTATAAGAACGTTGGTCTCGATTGGTTGTGAAATAATCTTGAGGTCCACACCAGGCCTCCTGTAAGCCCTTTCACTTCTTACCTCAGAGCAAGGACCCGTGCTCTAGGAATAAGCCAGCCTAATCGAAACTAACCAACTATATTATTCGTTTACTTCATAGTTGCCAATAGGACGTCATTTTTTTATTTAATAATATAATCATTTATTATTTCATTTATTCATTTAGTTTTTTTATTTTTTGATAAGTAGGATGTCTTCTTTCTGTATTTCCCTTTACCTCCTCTGACTTCTTCCTAATCAACACCTTAATATTCTTTGGAAGCTTCTTGAATTTCAAGTCAGTGGCCCCTTTGGTGGGCTTGTTCTATATGGATAGGGTTCGTCTTCTGAACAATAATAATAATAATAATAATAATAATAATTTAAGTGTATAGTAGCAAGCAAAATTACACAGATACACACGCACAAATACACACACACAGATACACACGCACAAATATACAGACACACATACACACACACGCAAAGATGATAAAATGTACAAATACCGTTTTGTCCTTCCGTGCCTTAAAAGTCAACATATGCAAGCACTTTCTTGGAAGCACGTTAGCCGTCGGTCCAAAGTAGTGCGGTGTATTCGAACCAGAAAATAAACAAATAAACATAACTACTTTTTATGCTGAGCAATTTGCATAATTATAAGCCGCTTGGATTTTCCATTGTCATTACGTAAGGATCGAACGAAGAATTTCTTGCTACCGAGACTACTAAATCGTTTTGGGTAAATATATATAGGAATTTTATGCGTTAGGGTTTATATATATATATATGTATGTGTGTGTGTGTATGTATATATGTATTTATATATACACATATATATATGTACACATTCACGGGAAAGATCATTTTTTTTTTTTTTTTTTTTTTTTTAGCAAAAAGGCCGACGGGACGGGCATCGAATGCCCATACGTAGCTTAGCGGTAACAAATAAAGGGGAAGAAAACGGATTTAGAGTAAGAGAACACGAAGGAAAGAACAGAAAAAAATACGTGTTAAAAAAACGTTCCCCTTATTTTTTCTGTTCGGTAATTTGTCATCCAACGACAAAATGATTTTTAATTTTTTTTTTAATAAGAAAACATTTAAAAACTATTTATTTTCAACTAAAAACAACGAAAAAGGCAAAGAGAGCCCAAAGTGAGTCATCTGTCATGTTGTTTTATTGTTACGATCCAAAAGTGGGTTCGTTCTGAAGATTTTATGGGCGTGCCAGCGTGAGTTCTCCAGCTCTCTCTCTCTCTCTCTCGGTTTCATTTTTATATTTTTAGATGTTTTGTCGTTTTTGCCCTTGTGTTCTCTATTATTTTTCTTTATTTTTATATAATTACTTTCATTTGTATGGAAGATTTCAGTTGAATATTTAATGTAAAGTGGTTATTTATTTATTCAGATTTTTCATCTTTGAATATTAAATGAAAAATTGCCATTTATTTAGTTACTTTTTCGTAATTTTTATAATTTTAATATTGGGGTTTTAGCTTCATTATTCATTCCACTTTAAATTAATTCCGGTATATTTTCTACTTTTAATTAATTTTGCGAATTTATACAGATATTAGAATTGAATACTTTTTGGGTTGTTGTTTATAATCGGTATTTTCACATATATTAAGGGTCGAATGAGAAGGGTTCTGGATATTTTGTATACTTCATTACTTTCAGAGAGAGAGAGAGAGAGAGAGAGAGAGAGAGACTTATAGACTTATGTGACCTTCCTTTGTTTACTTTTGCTACAGCAACGGGTCTAATTTTAGTGACTCATGCGGACGTAATGGCACTTGTAATTAAGTGTCACATGTTCGGCTCTCGTACACACACAGACTCTCTCTCTCTCTCTCTCTCTCTCTCTCTCTCTCTCTCTCTCTCTCTCTCTCTCCATATCTATCTGATACACCCACTTTCATGCATTCCACACGCACACAAACAGTTGAAACTCAATCAACCAGAATTGTCAAGTTGAAAGATAACTTCTAAGATAAGAGAATTCTTTCTCTTCTCCGTACGATGACTGCGACAGTTCTTGACTCCGGCTCACAAAGGTCACAAAGGTTCCGGTATTAATAAGGATTCGGTGGCTTTTGCGGAGCAAGAGATGTATTCCTCAAGGGTGAAGTCGAGAAATGAACTGCTGTTCCTGTAATGGGTTTCTCTCTCTCTCTCTCTCTCTCTCTCTCTCTCTCTCTCTCTCTCTCTATATATATATATATATATATATATATATATATATATATATATATATATATATATATATATATATATATATATTTTGCTTTATAAATTGTCCTGTATTTCTGTATAAAAGACATATACATATATAGGCTATGCGTATATGTGTCTGTGTGTTATGTATATATGTGCATATGCGTGTGAATGTTTGCGTGTTTACCGATATAAATTTATCAAGATAGCACTTCAAAACACAAAGTCACCTTCATAATACCCCTGTTTACAGCCACCAGAAGAGCAGTCATACTTATCTCGAAATTCCTAGAGATCTCTTAAACTCCCAGATTCTATAAAAAGCAAAAAAAATACAATCGGGCTGTCCCTGATAATGTCACAAAGCTCTTCAGCCATTTTTATTTGAGTGCGACAGGGCTGTCATTGTTAAACCTCCCTGACGATAAGGAAGAAACAAGCCCCGTTTATCAGATAAGGGCTGATCTCGGCCTCGACAGATAACGAGAGAACTTTCTCTCGACAGAACAGATCAGTGTGCTTAGTGGTTTGACGGAGAGAGCAAGCAGGCAAGCAGGCAAGCAAGCAGAGAGAGGCTGATTGACAGACGGACCGTCAGAATTCCATCGGAGACATATATATATATATATTTTTTTTTTTTTTCTGAGTTCAAGTTTTACCCTCCGAGTGACTTCGAGGGAGTGCAGAGATGGAGTAGGAGCTTGGGACGTTGAGGGAGAGAAGCTTTTGGTGGAGGAGGAGGAGGAGGTGGAGGTGGAGGAGGAGGAGGAGTTTGTAATCGCATCCTGTGACAGAAACGTTTCTGGTTAGTGTCCCTCAACTTAAGTGGAGTCTCATGTTTGCCCTAATTGTGGGATGTGGGGAAAACAAGGTGTTGCTTTTCTCTGTGAATGCTTTTCAGAATAGATTTCTAGTAGCTGTGTCTTAGATAATTTATGTCCCAATTCTTTTGCTATATCTTTTTTTTTTTTTTTCACGGTAACATTTCAAGTGGAAAGATGTTCGGTTAACAATAATGTTTTAAAAATTCAATGGCTGAAATGAGGCGTTTTTATCCGTAGAGTATTTCACCCTGAGTATCGTACGGTGCTATATCGGCACTTTGTTATAACATTTTACTGCAGTACTCGGATTTTTAAATTTTATTTTATATATTTATTCTTATATTGTCTGATTTTTATATATATTTCACTCTGTGAATTTCATATTCCTAAAATAAATTTTCATAGAATTTTCATGGCATGGTTAGTAGCGAGAAACTTGTAATCAAATTATTATTATTGTTATTATTATTATTATTATTATTATTATTATTATTATTATTATTATTATTATTATTATTATTATTATTAAAAGTGAGTGAAGTATCCGAATGTGATAAGTGGCACACCTGATACAACCACAACAACTGCTTCAGATCTCTCTCTCTCTCTCTCTCTATACTACTTACCAGGAATTTAGGACACAGTTACCTTAGTACCTGGCGACCTTACTTGTGTTTTTCTAACCCTAACCAGCTATACCCGGTATTCGGTATGTGGTCTTCTCTTGAAGTGTCTGTGCATTCCTGGTCTTAAAATTTAAGGGTTTTTCTTTATTTTGTGACTTTTTTTAGTTTTAGTTTTTTTTTTTTTTTTTCGCTGAGGGGTTATTTGGATGTGATGTTTTTTCGTTTGCGCTTGTTTTTTTGTGTGCGCTTAATAGTTTTTTTTTAAGATTATGTCTATAAAAAATATATACATTATATACAGTATATACATGAATATACATATAATCTTAAAAACCAAGTATCGTACACACAAAAAACAGAGAGAGAGAGAGAGAGAGAGAGAGAGAGAGAGAGAGAGAGAGAGAGAGAGAGAAATGTTTGCCGTTTATACTCCGCCGGCAAAAGTCATGAATTCATTCGGTATTAATCTCTCTCTCTCTTTTTCTCTCTCTCAACAAAGAAGGAAAACATAATCGTTTACAATTCCGTGGAAAGAAATTCAATCTGCAGTGTTAATTATATGCTTCTGGGAAAGAAAGTTCATAAGCACGAGAGAGAGAGAGAGAAAGAGAAAGAGAGAGAGAGAGAGAGAGAGAGAGAGAGAGAGAGAGAGAGAGAGACATCGTGCCAGGGAACTTAAGCCATATCCGAGTTTGCATGAAATCTTATTAATAACTTTTTCTTCGCCATTCTTTTTATTGTGGGTGGTTGAGTGGTGATGTCGAGTGCCCCAGGAGATAATATTACAGTTTCGGAAGTTCCATTCGATCATCTTTTTACTGGGTTTGTTTATTTGCCACGTTTCATTATATATATATATATATATATATATATATATATATATATATATATATATATATATATATTTATATATATATATATATATATATTTATATATATATATATATATGTATATATGTATATATATACTTATATTATACACATGTATACTTATATACACATGTATATTTATATTATATGAATGTATGTTATTTAAATATATTACGTAAATATGCGTATACATAATTCACTTTTACCACACATAACCCACGTATAATTCTATATATCATCCCATAAATAAATAGGACTCCACAAATTCACTAACCAAACCTTTATCAGTACTTAATCTCTTTCAGTATTCACTTTACATATCATTAAAAGGCTTTTTTTTCCAAAGGAAGCTCACTTTTTCAGTAGTAAACGTTAAACTTAAGGTGAATTATTAAAAAAAACAACAACAAAAGTTTTCTTAGGATTGCCGGAAAGGAACTTTTTTTTCTGCACTTCCTGAAGATGCCTCGATGATCCGCGTGGTAGGAACGACCTATTTATAGACGGGCGTACTTTGGTCCGCCCGTACGTCGCATGCTTCGGGAAGTGGGAAGTGTCTGTATGCTGAATAACCAAAGGTAACCAGACCAAACTTTTTCTTAAATCAATCTCTCTCTCTCTCTCTCTCTCTCTCTCTCTCTCTCTCTCTCTCTCTCTCTCTCTCTCTCTCTCTCTCTATAGAGGAGGCACTGTATACGCGCCGATGAGTCAGACATGTTTTCCTTAGTACATTGCATAACTAGATCATAATAACACAACTGGTTTTAAATGCATTACATAACTAGATCATAATAATTCAACTCGTTTTGAAGGCTTGAATTTATACTTACACCGCCCCTTTTGGTTAAGCCATGTTTTTTTTAAGTTATTTGCATCGTTATTTTCATAACATTGTTCATTCTTGTATTTGCGTTATCTTTCATTTTTAATTGTGCCTTTACATTAGCTTCTCTATCCTCCTGTTCCTCAGTCGCTCCGGAGATGCATTATTTTTCATGTCACTTTCACCATCATTTCATCCAAAATAGCATTACCCTCTATACGCACATAATGTCACTATCATATCGTATCTACCGGCGTCATTATCATGTGCATTGCAATGTGTACTATCACCATCACTTCTCACATCCATCTTCACCATCATCATTATGTCACCTCATTTTCACTTTCACTTTCACCATCCTTTCATCCCTGTAGGGATGTTAGTGCCGCCAGTGGATCTCACACGGTACACTGTAGGCATTGCTTAAGGTTCTTTGCAGCGTCCCTTTAGTCCCCTAGCTGTGACCCCTTTTCATTCCTTTTACTGTACCTCCATTCATATTCTCTTCCTTTCATCTTGCTATCCATCCTCTCCCACCAATTGATTCTTATTTTAACTGCTTTGAGGTTGTCCTTACGTTATGCCTTTCAAACCTTTCTGCCTTCAATTTCCTTTCCAGCGCTGAATGACCTCATAGGTCCCAATGCTTGGCCTTTGGCCTAAATTCTATGTTCATTTCATTGCTTCAGTTCTTTGTTAAGTCCGCCTCTTATCTGCGACGAGTTTCTTCTTATCAGCTCCAGGTTATTGTTATATGTCCTCAAGTCTTATTTATTGCTTCGTATCTCGTTTATCAGAGCTCTTTTTTATGTCTTTAAATCTTATTTATTTTACATATCGGTTATCAGCGTTATTTTTTCTTTATCGGTTATCAGCTTAGTTTAATTAATGTCATGTCCTCTGTCAACGTACACACACATATATATATATGTATATGTATGTATACATACATATATAAATACATATATGCGTGTATGTGAGTATTTATGAGTTTACTAAGCGTCCATACGTACATGCACGTATGTGTATGATACATTACACTTTCACAGTTCGTGACAGTTACGTGTATCAACGAAAGTAAACTGACAAGTGGTCTGGTGTAGTCTGTCAAAATGTGACTCATATCAGTCCATCCATCACTTCTCTTATATATATATATATATATATATATATATATATATATATATATATATATATTTATATAATATATATATATATATATATATATATATATATATATATATATATAGATATATATATAGAGAGAGAGTAGAGAGAGAGAGAGAGAGTAGTACGTACTAATTCTTGTGGAATCAAGCAATCATCCGTTTTCCTAATTGCGTATTATTTTCGTAAAATTGGTCCTAGGTACTTCTGATTAGGTTTAGTTGAAACCTCGAAACTGTGACAAAAAAAATCACTTAAGCCTATTCTAATCACGTAGGCCTGTGGAGTAATTGAAAACGTGCGGGTATTATCCGTAGAGTTATTTTAACTTCTATTTTTCTTGCTTTTGGGGGAAATTCAGCTTTTTCCGTAAATCCGCACTATGATATCAAGTTGGTATTTCATAACCACTGAATTTCTTTAGAAATATTTGATATCGTCAGGTTGAAAGTTGTATTTCATGTCTAGTTTGTGATTATATGTTCATGCAATTTTATAGTAAAACCTAACTTTTTTTCAGGAATATTTAATTAATAATTGGAAAGACATTACTGATGCTTCAGTTCGTAAGATTGTAGGGTACATATTACATGTATAATGTTTGTATTGAGGGATCTTTCAGTGCTTAGTTACGTTTGTATTCAGTCAGATCTTTCAGTGCTCAGTTTTGTTTGTTTGTTAGTTCTTTCATTGCGTTTGTATTCAGTTAGATCTTTCAGTGCTCAGTTTTGTTTGTATTCGGTTAGATCTTCCAGTGCTTAGTTATGTTAAAATATACATTTACTCTCCACTTCATTGCTAGGTTGCGCATGCGCCTTTACGTGTTCCGAGAACGAATTGTTGACAGTTTCCTTCTGACAAGATCAGCATCAGTGCAGCTGCTGCAGATGTGCTTTGATTCAGAGGCTGTTCTGTTTTGGCTACGGGGTAAATTATTTGGTTCCTTTCCCGTCTCGTAATGATAAACAGGATGTGGTGTTTTTAGGGGGGTGGGATGATAAATTGCTTGACACTGTGCGATTGTTTTGAAATAAAAATTCACAGTCTCTCATGAAGACTTACTGCTGCGTGTGTTTTTTTATATATACATTCACATTCGTAAAAGTTTATATAAATCTTCATGAGAGACTGTGAATTTTTATAAAAAAAACACTTTGTGTCTTTTCCAATTTATTGCCTGTCATGTTTTTTATTATCTTTATTTTTTTATTTCAATACACGAAGTTTATTTAGGGAACATATTTTTAAACTGGGTTTTGTAGAATCTCATCACTATTCGATAACTTCACCCAGAAAAAAATGATTGTGGTGACAGAGTTTTAGATATATTTAGAGTGTTTTGTTCAGATTCAAAGAAAGGAATTATAAGAACAATCTTTTCATAATTAGGCTATTTTTTAATCTCATCACTTCTAGATAACTTGAAAGTCTAGCGCCAGAACTCTATAGATATTTTTGTTCTGTTTCTATGTTTCATCGATACAACGAAAGTCAGTTTAGAGAAAACTAATTTTATATAGAATCTTAATATTCCTAGATACCCGAAAATCTAGTGTTATTATTCTAGATATTTTGGTGTTTGTTTTATATCTTTATGTTTATCTTTACCTTCTCTTACTTCCTAATGAGCACCATATTCTTTGGAAGCTTGAATTTCAAGTCAGTGGCCCCTTTGGTGGGTTTGTTCCATATGAATTGGGTTCATCTTCATAATAATAATAATAATAATAATAATAATAATAATAATGATAATAATAATAATAATAATTTGGTACACCGAAAGTCAGCTCAGAGAAAAACTAATGTGATGTATGACTCAGTCGATGAAGGAAACCGTTCAGTCATAACAGCATCATTTTATTAACAACAACTCAGTGTCTGCGTAGCACCCAACGCCCCCAACATAATCACAAAACATACAAAACCCGAAGATAATCCGGAGTGAAATGAACTGTGCCCGTGAGAGGCTTATAATAAAGTTGGTGTTGAAGAGGGCATGAAGAGGGTGCGCGGGAGAAGAAGTGGTGGGCACGAAGGAGAGGAGAGGAGAGGAGGAGAAGAAGGGCATTGTTGGTCCCGTGCCAAAGGGCCTCACACAGGGTATATCTTCCGTCGTCATCACCAGCATCATTATCATCATCATCATCATCATCATCATGAGAATCATGTTGTAGGTTAGGCACGGAGGGAAAATCTCATGAGAACGTGTTTGGGCACTGATTTCCCATTTTATGTCATTATCCCCTTTTGTGTTATTAAGTAATATTCCTTATTTATTGCTTTCCTCTCTTATAAGAGGGGTATGCTGTGTGATCTTTCGGCAAGTGATGTCAGATGTCAAATCTGCCTTCATCTCCTCGAGTTTTCGGATGGTTTCCTATTTTGTTTGTGTAAGGCTCTCTCTCTCTCTCTCTCTCTCTCTCTCTCTCTCTCTCTCTCTCTCTCTCTCTCTCTCTCTCTCTGTATCGTTGGTTTACGAGATGTTGCCTTCTAGTGCCCTGAGAGAGAGAGAGAGAGAGAGAGAGAGAGAGAGAGAGAGAGAGAGAGAGAGAGAGAGGCGAATCTGTAATTGAAATCTCACAAGGAATTCTGTGTTTAAAATGGCGAAAAGTTTTCGAGAAGTATATGGCTGAAATTTTACGAGAGAGAGAGAGAGAGTCAAAAATGAGGAAGGCCTGAAAGGAGCAAATGAACGCTGAGGAAACAAGTGAGGGATGGAGGAAAGTGAGAGGAAGGGCCATGGTAAACGAGCGTGTAGCGTGACAGCAGGAGAGTGAGAGGGAAAGGAAAAGAAAGAAGGAACTAGGGTGAGACAAGAAGAAGAAGAAGAAGAAGGTAGTTTGGCTACCCTCACCAACACCCAAAACACAGACACACACACAAACAACCACACTTTGAAGGATGAGAACTGGGATAGGCCATGAGTTAAGAATCTTACCTATGACGAAACAAACAAGCTCTGTTACTTACTTATAATTTTACGTAGCGTCTTAGCGGAGTTGGTATCCGTTGTCACCCTAGAAGGGATTGGATTATGGCCTGTGAGTGCCCCCTCTCCTCGCCCCCCCCCACCTCCATACAACGTTTCATGCTCCGTTAGATGACACGGGATGACCGGTTTTGGAAAGGGTTTTCGGTCCTCTCTCTCTCTCTCTCTCTCTCTCTCTCTCTCTCTCTCTCTCTCTCTCTCTCTCAGGGTTTCGTTCACGAATTGTGTGGGGGGGGGCGTTTAAGTGCAATGCACTTTTCGTGGAAAAGTGTTGGAGGAGGTGGGGGAAGGGGAGGAGGAGGGGAAAGGAGTCGGACCTGAAGCGTGTTTCGCATATATCAGCTCATTACCGCCAAACGTGCTTTCTCAAACTATACCTGCAAGACCCCTCTCTCTCTCTCTCTCTCTCTCTCTCTCTCTCTCTCTCTCTCTCTCTCTCTCCAGGGTGATGACTTTTCCCCGTTCCTTTCATTGATGGCGGCTGCAAATCCTGTCTTTCCCATATTTCCAATACATTTCGCTCTCTCTCTCTCTCTCTCTCTCCAAGGTGACTTTTCCCCCGTTCCTTTCACTGTTGGCGGTTGCAAATCCTGTTTTTCCCATATTTCCACTACATTTCGTTCTCTTCTCTCTCTCTCTCTCTCTCTCTCTCTCATCAGCGGTCGAGATCAGCTCTCTGTTTCCAACCGTCGTTCCTGAAAGGAATTTCCGGTTTTATTTGCGACTCTTATTGGTGTATTAATTCCCACAAATGCCTGAATTAAAAATTACCATTTTTATCACCTTCCTTCTTATTGTTTTGGAATAAAGTTGAATTTTTACATTGCCTTCTATATATTTCTTTGAATTTAAAAAAATCTGTTTCTGTTAATTTCTTGGACGTAGGTGAATTCAAAATTCGGTTTGGAATTGGTTGAGTTCACACGTCAATAGTCATGGTTTATTTAACGGTATGATTCTGTGTCGTTGCTTATATTATGATATATGAGAAATTCCGGAGTGACTTCATTTTTTGCCGTGACTGAATTCAGCCCTCAGAGCTCAGGAAGCCACTTGAATTCATCCGTGACATTTTATTTCTATGATGATTTTTTTTCATTTAACAGCTGTTGGGTCATAATTGTCATTTGTCATTAAAATAGGTCAGGTTAGGTCATATCCTCTTCTGGTTCGGTTATGTTCCGAAACTTAGATTTGACCAGTGCCGTAAATGAACATATATATATATATATATATATATATATATATATATATATATATATATATATATATATATATATATATATATATATATATATATATATATATATATATATATATATATATATATGTTAACAGAAATCTAAAGAAGATTTCTGGAACTCATTTACTGCATTTGTGTCTCAGACTCTCAGTCTTTGGCTCTGAAGGGACATGCGCCTGTCTGGGACGATCCGGTTAACAGGTCTGTTTAAGGCAGGTCTCTTAGCTCTAAGCCCCTTAAGGCGAGAGCGAGTCAAGGTCGTGTCCCCAACCTCCTTCGGGATTGGGCGTGGAATGCTTATGTTTCTAGTATCTTACAAAGCCTCTCTCTCTCTCTCTTTCTCTCTCTCTCTCTCTCTCCAAGGTGACTTTTCCTTGCCAGTCTTTCTCTCTCTCTATCTCTCTTTCTCTCTCGAGCTCTTCCCCGTGGCTGTTTCAGATACCCTTTCCCGTCCGTGTATTTAATGTTGTGTTCATTTCCTCTCTCTCTCTCTCTCTCTCTCTCTCTCTCTCTCTCTCTCTCTCTCTCTCTCTCTCTCTCTCTCTCTCTCTCTCTCTCTCTCTCTCATCAGCGGTCGAGATCAGCTTCTGTTTCCAACCGTCGTTCCTGAAAGGAATTTCCGGTTTTATTTATGACTCTTATTGGTGTATTAATTCCACAAATGCCTGAATTAAAAATTGCCATTTTTATCACCTTCCTTCTTATTGTTTTGGAATAAAGTTGAATTTTTACATTGCCTTCTATATATTTCTTTGAATTAAAAAAAAAAATCTGTTTCTGTTAATTTCTTGGACGTAGGTGAATTCAAAATTCGGTTTGGAATTGGTTGAGTTCACACGTCAATAGTCATGGTTTATTTAACGGTATGATTCTGTGTCGTTGCTTATATTATGATATATGAGAAACTCCGAAGTGACTTCATTTTTTGCCGTGACTGAATTCAGCCCTCAGAGCTCAGGAAGTCACTTCGAATTCATCCGTGACATTTTATTTTTATGATGATTTTTTTCATTTAACAGCTGTTGGGTCATAATTGTCATTTGTCATTAAAATAGGGTCAGGTTAGGTCATATCCTCTTCTGGTTCGGTTATGTTGAAACTTAGATTTGACCAGTGCCGTAAATGAACATATATATATATATATATATATATATATATATATATATATATATATATATATATATATATATATATATATATATATATATATATATATATATATATATATATATATATATATGTTAACAGAAATCTAAAGAAGATTTCTGGAACTCATTTACTGCATTTGTGTCTCAGACTCTCAGTCTTTGGCTCTGAAGGGACATGCGCCTGTCTGGGACGATCCGGTTAACAGGTCTGTTTAAGGCAGGTCATTTAGCTCTAAGCCCCTTAAGGCGAGAGCGAGTCAAGGTCGTGTCCCCCCCAACCTCCCCTTCGGGATTGGGCGTGGAATGCTTATGTTTCTAGTATCTTACAAAGCCTCTCTCTCTCTCTCTTTCTCTCTCTCTCTCTCTCTCCAAGGTGACTTTTCCTTGCCAGTCTTTCTCTCTCTCTATCTCTTTCTCTCTCGAGCTCTTCCCCGTGGCTGTTTCAGATACCCTTTCCCGTCCGTGTATTTAATGTTGTGTTCATTTCTCTCTCTCTCTCTCTCTCTCTCTCTCTCTCTCTCTCTCTCTCTCTCTCTCTCTCTCTCTCATCAGCGGTCGAGATCAGCTCTCTGTTTCCAACCGTCGTTCCTGAAAGGAATTTCCGGTTTTATTTGCGACTCTTATTGGTGTATTAATTCCCACAAATGCCTGAATTAAAAATTGCCATTTTTATCACCTTCCTTCTTATTGTTTTGGAATAAAGTTGAATTTTTACATTGCCTTCTATATATTTCTTTGAATTAAAAAAATCTGTTTCTGTTAATTTCTTGGACGTAGGTGAATTCAAAATTCGGTTTGGAATTGGTTGAGTTCACACGTCAATAGTCATGGTTTATTTAACGGTATGATTCTGTGTCGTTGCTTATATTATGATATATGAGAAACCCGAAGTGACTTCATTTTTGCCGTGACTGAATTCAGCCCTCAGAGCTCAGGAAGTCACTTCGAATTCATCCGTGACATTTTATTTTTATGATGATTTTTTTTCATTTAACAGCTGTTGGGTCATAATTGTCATTTGTCATTAAAATAGGTCAGGTTAGGTCATATCCTCTTCTGGTTCGGTTATGTTCCGAAACTTAGATTTGACCAGTGCCGTAAATGAACATATATATATATATATATATATATATATATATATATATATATATATATATATATATATATATATATATATATATATATATATATATATATATATATATATATATATATATATATATATATGTATGTATGTTAACAGAAATCTAAAGAAGATTTCTGGAACTCATTTACTGCATTTGTGTCTCAGACTCTCAGTCTTTGGCTCTGAAGGGACATGCGCCTGTCTGGGACGATCCGGTTAACAGGTCTGTTTAAGGCAGGTCTCTTAGCTCTAAGCCCCTTAAGGCGAGAGCGAGTCAAGGTCGTGTCCCCCCCAACCTCCCCTTCGGGATTGGGCGTGGAATGCTTATGTTTCTAGTATCTTACAAAGCCTCTCTCTCTCTCTCTCTCTCTCTCTCTCTCTCTCTCTCTCTCTCTCTCTCTCTCTCTCCAAGGTGACTTTTCCTTGCCAGTCTTTCTCTCTCTCTATCTCTCTTTCTCTCTCGAGCTCTTCCCCGTGGCTGTTTCAGATACCCTTTCCCGTCCGTGTATTTAATGTTGTGTTCATTTCTCTCTCTCTCTCTCTCTCTCTCTCCCTCTCTCTCTCTCTCTCTCTCTCTCTCTCTCGGGTCTGTTTTGATACCTTTCTCTTTCAACTCTTTCATGTATTTAATGTTCTGCTGATTTCCCCCACCCCTATCTCTCTCTCTCTCTCTCTCTCTCTCTCTCTCTCTCTCTCTCTCTCTCTCTCTCTCTCTCTCTCTCTCTCTTCCCTGGGTCTGTTTCAGATACCCTTCCCGTCCACGTATTTAATGTTCGGTTCATTTCCTCTCTCTCTCTCTCTCTCTCTCTCTCTCTCTCTCTCTCTCTCTCTCTCTCTCTCTCTCTCTCTCTCTCTCTCTCAAGGTGACTTTTCCTCTATCCTTTCACTGACGGCGTCGTAAATCCTGTCTTTCCCATATTTCCATTTCTCTCTCTCTCTCTCTCTCTCTCTCTCTCTCTCTCTCTCTCTCTCTCTCTCTCTCTCTCTCTCCCCTATGTTTCAGATACCTTTCTCTTTCATGTATTGAATGTTCTCTTCATTTCCTCTCTCTCTCTCTCTCTCTCTCTCTCTCTCTCTCTCTCTCTCTCTCTCTCTCTCTCTCTCATTGCTTTCATTGCTGTTGCTATTCAGTTTCCCCATGACCAGCGTGCTTGAATGCGTTGCTATCACTAATGGTATATTGTTCTTGCATGTCTTCCGGTCGTTCATTGCTTTGCGCAGTCAGTGAGTCATCTGTTTCGGTGTATTTGTTCTGTTTTCGTCTTTGTTTGACAAAGGTTTCAACTTCATTTTTGGCGTTCGTCAGTTGTTTGTGTTTGTCCGTTGGCGAATGATGGCTGATTTTAGTCGGAAGCCGTTTTGTGCAAGTCACAGTGAAGATGGCTGAGTTTGCACATGCGCGCGCGCGCACACACACACACACACACACACACACACACACACACACACACACATATATATATATATATATATATACATTACATATATATACATGTATATATATATATATATATATATATATATATATATATATATATATATATATATATATATATATGTGATGTCCGTATTTATATATTATATATTATATTATAAATATTTTTCTACTGTTGTTAGGTTTTAATAATTTGTAATGTTTACTATTGTTTTAAGTTTGATCACTTTTTTACGTATAATGCTCGTAAATAACAATTGAAGTGAGCTAAATTTTCCACTGTTAATTATACGGTTTCATTATTATAATTATCATTGGCCGTGCACTCTTTAACTTAGTTACCAATAAGTAAAAATTTATAAAGAAAATAACTGAGAAAATTATTCAAGCAACCAATAAATAAAAATTTATAAAGAAAATAATTGTAAAAATTATTCAAGCAACCAGTAAAAAAAATTTATAAAGAAAATAATCGAAAATATTATTCAAGCAACCAATAAATAAAAATTTATAAAGAAAATAATCGAAAAAAATTATTCAAGTTACCAATAAATAAAAATTTATGAAGAAAATAATTGAAAAAATAAATATTCGAGTTACCAATAAATAAAAATTTTATGAAGAAAATAATTGAAAAAATAATTATTCGAGTTACCAGTAAATTAAAAGTTCTAAAAATTAAACCTGAAAAAATTTATTCAAGTTACCAATCAACAAAAATTTATAAAGAAAATAATTGAAAAAAAATTATTCACCGCTGAACATCTTTTAGCGTCGCATTTTCCAAGAAGAAAATGATTCATCGGTGAAAACCTTTTTGCGTCGCATTTTTTTTTCTAAGTCTTCCTCGACATGTAGGGAAGGAGGTAAAACGAAGGAGCAGTATTATTGCCGTTTATGGTCCGCTGTCCGTTCTCGCTCGCTCTCGGAAGTCCCTGTTACCGAGTCTGTCGCTGTTATTTTTTGCTTCTTTTTTTCTCTTTTTTTTTGTTGGTGACTTCATCAGCTGTTATTTATTGCTTTTTTTCTTTTTTTGTTGGTGACATCATCAGGCTGTTATTTAATGTCATTTTTTTATTCGATTGGTGACGTGATCAGCTGTTATTTATTTTTTTTCTTTTCATTTGACTGGTGACATCATCAGCCGTTATTTATTGCTTTTTTCTTTTTTTATTCGATGGGCGACATCGTCTGCTGTCATTTGTTTTTTTCTTGTTATATGACTGGTAAAATCATCAGCTGTTATTTATTGCTATTTTTCGCATTTATTCCATTGATGACATCATCAGCTGTTGTTTATTGCTTAGTTTTCTTTTTGTTTTTATATTGGTGACATCATCAGCTGTTATTTGACTGGTGACATCATCAGCTGTTATTTGACTGGTGACATCATCAGCTGTTGTTTATTGTTTATTTTTCTTTTTATTTTTATATTGGTGACATAATCAGCTGTTATTTGACTGGTGACATCATCAGCTGTTATTTAGTGCTTTTGTTTCCTCACGTATGTTTTTGTTTGTAGGTATTACCTTTTCTGTCCTGTTATTCTATGCAATTCATCTTGTTTCAGTGCTGTAATGAGTTATATACATCCATCTACACACACACACATACATACATATGTATTTATATATATACAGTATATGTATGTATATATATACTGTGTATGTGTGTACTCTCATGGTAACTTTGTTTTTAATGCCCTTCGTTTGTGTTAAATCTTTGTTCGCATTGCGTTGGAGATTTCGGTAACTTAGCCCGACCTGGTACCGTGGCATACGTGTCTCGTACGTGGCCAAGGAATGTTCTGGAGACAGTGTTGCCATATTGATTTCCTCGGTTTTAAGTGCCGTGCCTGGCTTGCATGTGGCTGAATCTTCTGTTTAATAAAAGTGACTGAGATTTTCCCCAATCTTGATTTGTAGGAGGTTGAAAGTTATCAGTAAGCGGAAGTAGCCATGACATTATTTGTGTATGAAGGGCAGTTAGAGGGTAAAGCAATTTTTCCCTATTTTCCGAATACTTGCGTGCCAAGGGACCCTTGTTTCATACTATTATGTGCGATTGTACTTGTGTGTGTGTGTTGCGGTGCATGACAGCTGCTAAGGACAGACCTGTCGTATTCAATGTGTGAATGTTGGTGATGGATTTGCTGTTATTGAATGGGATTTTAAGTAGTGGGTTAAGGAGAAATCTCAATAATAATAAAAAAAACAGTTAAGAACAGATCTGTCGTATTCAAAGTGGGAATATTGGTGGAGATTTTGCTGTTATAGAATAGGAACTAATTAGTGAGTTGAGAATGAAACTAAATGAGAACGAAAAACAGGTGATATTGGCAGGACAGACAGCACAGGCAGCTACACAAACAACAGCTGAAGGCAGCAGCAGCAGCAGCAGCAGCAGCAGCAGCAGTTGTGAACACGTGGTATGGTGGCAGCCAGCTACGAAAGCACACACAAGGGGTGTGGTCTGTCTGTCTGTTGGGGGTGGGGTGGTGGTGGTGGGGGGGGGGGGTTGCTTAGTGTCTTGGGGATAGGGGGGAGAGGAGAGACAGTCTGATCGAGCCCATAGAAAAGACAGATCGAATCGAACGCGCCCTCTGTGTTTTCCTTATTGCCAGCTCGATGGTAAATAGTCCGGGATTTTCACGGGTTTCGTGGGGCGTCTTCTATTGATCTCTCTCTCTCTCTCTCTCTCTCTCTCTCTCTCTCTCTCTCTCTCTCTCTCTCTCTCTCCATTGAAGTCGCACGTAATGATTGAAGAGCAGATGCTTCCTGTGGCTGGGGAAGCCGCCGATGGTTTCCACATTTTTTATTTTTATTTCTTTAATTTTTTTTGGTGCGGTTCAGGAACGAGTTTCTGTCTTTCTCTTTCCTCCTCCTCCTCCTCCTCCTCCTCCTCCTCCTCCTCCTCCTCCTCCTCCTCCTCCTCTGGGAAACAAGGAAGGGAAATACCCTGATTACTGTGCCAATATCCTGAATGCAATGCAAGTTTTGGCTTTCGTTATACACGTTACCAAATATCTGTAGAATATATTTCACAGATTACCTGTCTTTGTATTTTAAGGAGTTTTTTTTTTTTGCGGGTATTTAGTTTGATATTTTGTGGACAGTTTTTTATGTTCCTCGGGATTAGTGACTCTCTCTCTCTCTCTCTCTCTCTCTCTCTCTCTCTCTCTCTCTCTCTCTCTCTCTCTCTATATATATATATATATATATATATATATATATATATATATATATATATATATATATATATATATATATATATATATATATATATATATATATATATATATATATATATTATATATATAGATATATATATATATATATATATATATATCTATATCTATATCTAATCTATATTCTATCTATATATATATATATATATATATATATATATATATATATATATATATATATATATATATATATATATATATATATATTATACTGTATAGACAATACGTATATATATTATATATATAACATATATACTGTGTATATATATGTGTGTGTGTATATGTATGTATATACGTGTGTCTTAGGTTGTTTTTAAAATGACACATTCAGGCACAAAAAAAAAAATTATTAAACCACAGACTAAAAAAAAAAGGTTCTACCATTCCACTCTACTGGGTCACCTTCGCCCCGAAGTCTTGATCCCGTGTAAAAGAGATCTGTCTCCAGTAATTTGTTTTGGGATAAGTTGGGGAAGGAAGGGAGGGGTGAGGAGAAGGGGAAGGGGGAGGGAGAGGGAGAGGGTCTAGCTGGATTGGGGATGGATCTGGTTCTCCACCCACCCGCGTGATGACCCGGCTTCTCTCTTAGGAAGAAGAAGAGGAGGAGGAGGAGGAGGAGGAAGAATAAGAGGAAGAGGAAGACTTGGTGGGATGGGTCTTCCTTTCACAGCTGTTCTGCTCTGACCTGACTTTGACCTGACCTGTATTTAGGCTCGGATAATTCTCTCATTGCTTTGGGTATCACTGGAGATCGATAATCTTTCCTTTATGTTGACCTGATTTATATATATACAGTATATATATATAGATTAGGCTAGGTCAGGAATGTAGGTCAATTTCTATACAACTTGACCTAATTTTGTGCCGTGTAGGTCAGGTGTTATTAGAGATCGTGTTTCGTTTGACTTATTTTATACAGATTACTGTATGTCATGTGTCATTTAAGATCAGTGTTTTTTTTTCTTATGCTTACCTAATTTTATCAAGAGCTAATTATGTTTTTGAAATTTTTTCAAGTGTCATTATAGATAGATTTTTCCTTACATAGAAATTATTTTTTACAGATTTTTATTGTGGTGCAAAAATATGTTATTAGGGCAGTTTTACTGAGGGCCAGTTCATTCCCTATAATGACCTAATTTTTTTATAAAGAGATTATTTGTGTTTATAGGGTCTTCCATAAATTTGGTTTTATATATCATATATCTTTAGAAATCAGTTTTTTCATGTGTTTCAACTGATGGCTTTATCTAATCTTATACCTGGCTTTATCATAGTGTGTACAGCTCTTTTGTTAGGTTAGACGCCACTGAGAACAAATCGACTTTTGTTTTATATTAACTTATTTCGACTCTCGTCTCTTTGTTCAGAATTGTGGTTTTTATGATGAACTAGTAGATAGGAATAGAAAAAAATTTTTATGGATTCAGTCATTCATATATAGCTGTACACATGTATAAATATTTGTACAAAGACACACACACATATATATATATATATACATACACTTATAGAAACATATATTATCTGTGTACATATGTATGTATATGTGCTTGTGTATATCTATGTATACATGTGTGTAGGTGTGTTTGGTTGGGTGGCTACACCGTCACCAAAGAGAATGAGAGCGAGAGTTGCAGAAGGAAAAAGAATTTAAACAATTCATAACTCGGTCGCTGTTACCATCACAACAAAACCAAAACTCTGAAACCACCGCTGACACCCAAGCTGCCGGTCGCCCGCCCACCACAAAAGGAAGGGCGGAAAAGAGAGAGACAGAGAGGTAGCTCTCTCTCTCTCTCTCTCTCTCTCTCTCTCTCTCTCTCTCTCTCTCTCTCTCTCTCTATGTATTTTGTGAGTGCAAGTAAAGCAAGCGAGGTAATCATATGAATCGTGAAATAACTGTGAGTGAATTATTCAAAATAACATTTAATGATTAGTTTAATGATTAGTTCCGTGATGTGAACGTAGATAATCACACACAATATATATATATATATATATATATATATATATATATATATATATATATATATATATATATATATATATATATATATATATATATATATATATATATATATATATATGTGTGTGTGTGTGTGTGTGTGTGTGTATACATATATATATATATATATATATATATATATATATATATATATATATATTTAATATAATATATATATATATATATATATATATATATATATTTAAATGTATGTATATATATATATAATAAGTATGTATATATATATATTTATATATGTATGTATATAAATTATATGTATATATATATATATATATATATATATATATATATATATATATATATATATATATATATATATATATATAATTGCAAATGAGCGAGGAAAGCAGAACACCACAATTTCCAACAATTATCATTCTCTTCCTCCTCCCCTGCCCGACTGAAGCCACTTCGTTCTTAAGTAAGGTTACTTGTTAGAGCGCCAACTCCACTTGGCCTCCAAAAGAGAACTTCTTCGTTCTCTCGAAAGATTTTCTCTCCAGTTGCTAGGAAAAGTTATGTTGGTCTTCTCTCAGCCTTTATTCCTGTTTCAGTGAATTAAGAGAGAAAAACCCGGAGGAAAGAAAGTTTTTTTTTCTAAGGCGCTGAAAGGAGAAAGAGTTCTCAGAAGACTATTTCTGGGAATGAATGCAATGGCACGAGAGATGGAATATGTTTCTCTCTCTCTCTCTCTCTCTCTCTCTCTCTCTCTCTCTCTATCTCTATATATATATATATATATATATATATATATATATATATATATATATATATATATATATATATATATTATATATATATATATATATATATATATATATATATATATATATATATATATATATATATATATATATCAATTTGTGTGTGTGTTTGTTTATTCCCAAATGCTTCTAAAATCATTCAAATAATTTTCCTCCGTATGGGATAAAATTTGTGCATAGGTTTAGAAGGTCCCCCAGTTAATAATAATAATAATAATAATAATAATAATAATAATAATAATAATATAACAGAAGTTGAAGCAAGGGCTCCTAGTTCGTGATAATCACAATAGTAGCATTAGTAGTAGCAGTAGTAAAGTAAAAGCACAGTGCAGTCTCGTTTGAATAACCATGAAACAAAGAGGCTCCTGGGTACGCGTGTTAAGTGCCAGGTACACACACGCGCGCGCGCGCGAGCGGCCGAGTTCTTGTGTCACCTGCCAACTCTTTATGCGATGTAACGTGGCGCCATTGAAACGCGTTGGGGGTATTCTGAACGTCGCCCAGTTGTATACACTATTTTGGGTATTTCGTTGTTCAGGAACAAGTTTTACGTATTATCTGGATTTTTTTAAGAGCGAGGGCTAGTGCAATTGGTGGTTTGACTTCCTTTCTTAGCCCAGACCCGAAGGCAGTCGGTTGTCAGTTACTTTTCTGCTTTGAAACTATCAGGTAGTTCAGATTTTAATTCCTCTGGTATAATACCTTTGAATGAATCCTTCTTGTTTTATTATTATTATTATTATTATTATTATTATTATTATTATTATTATTAAGGAAACCTGCCCTTGGAGTCACTTCGAGAACCCAAGGTAGGTTTTTCTTGATAAATTCGATGGTTTTTCCATAGTTTCTCTTAATAGATTTCTTAGTTTCAATTTTAATTTAGTATTTATTGGGATTATTAGCTTAAGAGTGTATTCTTTCACAGCAGGAAGCGTAGCAAACCTCTTGTTTTGACCATTTTATTGACTTGAATATTTTATTTACTGAATTAGCCTGCGATTTGAATTACAAGTGTAGTTCACTGAGATGCATTATCTTAGTTCTAGTGTTGTGTCAGTGTTGTAGAATTGCCATTCAGATATTTGGTTAATTAGACTTTGATGGCAGAGGTAAAAAGTATGAATGTGGCAGTGACTGTTGCGTTGTCTCTTCTCTGAAATCATCCCCTGATATAAGAAAAAAAATATATACATATACTGTATATGTATATTGTTAGTGAGATGTATTTGAGGCGTGCGCATGCGTGGTATTTACTCTATCTTTAGCAACGCGGGAAAACTACCACCAACGACCTTCACTCGTTCCAGTCGATTCACAAATTCCCTGAAGTTTGAGAGGAAGTTCAGTCACGGTAAAGGAAGTTTACAGGCCCGCACAGGATTTCCTCTACGCCTGCTGCCCCTGGTCGTCCCGTCCCTGTACGCGAGAAACCATTTTGTACCGGTACCGTTCAGGAACGCGCGCCCGAGTCGATACGTGAATGAGTTTT
>NC_089786.1:3937500-3940000 GCF_040412425.1 Macrobrachium rosenbergii | reverse complement strand
AGAGAGAGAGAGAGAGAGAGAGAGTAATTTAGAGAGAGAGAGATTAGGGAGAGAGAGAGAGAGAGAGAGAGAGAGAGAGGAGAGATTTAGCTTCAAGATGAAACAGAAAATCACAAGATTAGGAAACAGCAGGTTAGGAATACAGAGAGAGAGAGAGAGAGAGAGAGAGAGAGAGAGAGAGAGAGAGAGAGAGCGAAATGTAGGTGATTTAGTTACAAAATGAAAACAGAAAATCACTAGGTTCTAGAGTTAGAGAAGAGAAAGAGAGAGAGAGAGAGAGAGAGAGAGAGAGAGAGAGAGAGATAGAAAAGGTAGGTGATTTAGTTACAAGATGAAACACAGAAAATCAGAAGGTTAGGAACACAGCGGTTGCGAGAGAGAGAGAGAGAGAGAGAGAGAGAGAGAGAGAGAGAGAGATCTTTGGCAACACCCCGTTTCTGAAACGAAGCCTAATTTCCCTGGCAGTATACCAGTTTTATTAATCGACAACAGTTAATTCTCGAATAAATTGAATCCGGCCGTTATTGAATGTCAGCGAAGGTCACCCCCCCCCCCGCCGTCTTCCTGTCACGCTGACTTTCCAAGCTTTGGAAATCTATTCCCGCTGCTGTTTTACCTGAGTCTTATAATCTTCCCTACTAAAATTCACCAGGTCGCCCGTTCCGTTAATTATTTATTTTTCATATAAGCTTTAGAATGACCCTTGATTCTGCATCGCCAGTTTATTACGTAAGCAGTAGATCAATTTCAATCTCGTAAAGATGGTTGTCCTTAAGACATTAGTATTACGAAATACCTTCGTATAGTTAAGCCGTTTAGCTGTGCTGCGCGCGCGCGTGTGTGTGTGTGTGTGTGTGTCCTTGCGCGCAGTCGTCTGTATGAGTTAGTGCTTCTGATGGCGTGGATGATGTAATCCTACTAATAATAACTGGTAGCTCAAGTCCACGTGAACTGCTCTCTCTCTCTCTCTCTCTCAAAAGAAATCTAATTTGCTAATGCTGCCTAACCCGCTTTTGTTTCTTTTATTTTTATTTATTCGTTGTTAAGTTATTGTTTAGTAGAGATATATATATATATATATATATATATATATTTCTATATTTTTGTTTTTAATGAATTCTTCATAAATATTTTCAAAGAGCTTTTTTGGAGGGGCTAGTAATGATATTAATCATGAAAGATATTTTTATTGAAATTAACAACAAAAACAATAATAATACAAAAGACAATCCATTTCCTGTAAGCAAATGTCTTTACGAAGCCTCCCCCCCAAAAAAAAAACAATATTTACTGCTGCCGTACTCACCCACGAACCTTAGAATCCAAGATGAGCCCTCTGTGCCGAAAACTTCCGCAGTACAACTCATGTTCCCTAAAATTCCTCGCTTGGAAATCGGCTCTGAGGGTTATTTATACACCATCAAAAGCGCCTCCATCTGGTTTATTTATTTTCCGCGTTTAACGGGACCCTCAATCCTTAAATAAACGACGGCGTATTTGGAGTCAATCGGAAAAGCGCTGTTCTGTAATCTTGCGGGGCCGCGAGAGCGTCTTTAGTCAAGAGTCCACATGCCCCTGTGACAGTTGGCTCTTTCTCTCGCCGCTTTTACCGAGAGTTTATCAAGTTATCGGATTCTGTTTGGGGGGGTCCTTTAAAAAGACCTACCTGTATGTCTGTCTGTTTATTTGTTTGTTTTTTTTTATGTCTGTCTGTTTGTGTTTGTCTGTCTGTGTCTGTTTATTGGTCTGTCTGTGTGCTTGTTTCTCTTCCTGTCTGCTTCCGTGTCTGTCAGTTTATTGGTCTCTGTCTGTCTGTGTTTAAGTGCTTGTTGGTCTTTCTGTCTGCTTGCTTGTCTCTCTGTCTGCTTGTCTGTTAATCTGTCTGTCTGGAAAGAGCCCTTTTCTGACTCGCCTTGCTTTCTTAAGTAAAGGAGATTTTTATCAGACGATTCTCTGGCGTGAAGGTTCTCCTTACGCAAGCAAGGGTTTCCGCCGTTATAAAACGCGGATCGTACGTGTTCCACGTCACGGAATGAAGGCCATATTTTGTTATAAGTAAGGAGAAGGAGGGGAAGTAGAAAGGGGGTAGGGTGATGGCTCCCTTCCCCTACCCTCCCCTCCTAGAACGAGTCATAAAAGGCTTTTCTATTCTCGAAGCTCTTTTATGCTTATTCTTGTCATGTTACCGTTTGATTGGATCAGTCAGTCTCTCTCTCTCTCTCTCTCTCTCTCTCTCTCTCTCTCTCTCTCTCTCTATGTCCCGCAGTGCCAGTGTATCGCAAGCCAATCATTCACCCGTTTCAGCTGGCATGTCCGTTGTAGGGAACGGCTTGCCTATCTAATTACGACGAGAAAGGGGAACCCAGGGTGGTTCCCCTCTTGTCCTGAAAGCGAATATTATGGTTTAACATTTTCCTTACGGAAGGGTATTCGGTCTATGCCATTGTACAAACGCGTTAGTCCTCGTTTTTGTACATTTTTCCCCCCCAACCGTGACATG
>NC_089786.1:3907500-3932500 GCF_040412425.1 Macrobrachium rosenbergii | reverse complement strand
ACCAAGCGTGGAATGCGCGTTGAGAGGAAACGTAGCAACATTTTTATATACAAGTAATCACGCCCAAGTAGGCAACAGACCCTTTTTAACCATAGATGTCAGAAATCTCTCTCTCTCTCTCTCTCTCGCTCTCTCTCTCTCCCCTTTCCTCCCCTTTGACCTCCTCTCATGCCGAACGTCACTGACCTAGCTTAACGACATAAACAAGGAGAGATTCAATCTACTTCCCTCTCGGAGTAGGAGGGAAATATGTCACGTAGCTGATGAATCGGCAAGAAGGCAAAATTCACTTGACGAAATGCAAAAGGTTGCCCCTTCCTCGCCATGAGCGTGGTCGGTGGTGGCGCATGGATCACCATCGTCATCATGGCCCTCTCTCGAAAATCCGGCGTGACGTCACGCAAGCCGGTAGAAGATGCTAGAACATCTTCTAGGGGCCGTAGCGCCGTCTCTAAGCGGTGTCATATCATGGCGACCGGGTCAGTAGGAAGACTGAGGGTATGGGCACGTCCAGGCGTGCCTGCATTTTCGATGCCCTTTTGCTTTCACGATGGAAACTTCGAGTTTTTTCGCCCTCCCCATCCGTCGGCTGTCGGCTGCTGCTGCTGCTGCTGCTGCGTGTTGTTGGCAGCCCTGGACAGCAGCACTGTGTGTGTGTGTGTGTGAGAGAAAGAGAGAGAGAGAGAGAGAGAGTGTGAGTGTGTGTGTGTGTGTGTGTGTGTGTGTGTGAGTGTCTGGGTGAGGGTTGTGGTGGAGGGGAATTGGGGGAGAAAGAGAGTGAGGGGGCTGGCGGAGAGACGGGGCCGGTGGAGGGAGGGGGGAGAGAGAGAGAGAGAGAGGAAAGGCTCCCGTCGTCCTCCTCCTCCCCTCTCCTCTCCTCATCCTTCCTCCACCTCCTCCACCACCACCTCCTCTACCTCCACCAATCACCTCCACCACCACCACCACCACATTAACACAGACAGCCGCGTGGAGGAAACATGGGCAGACTTCATTGCCTCCGTTCCTCATGTCGGAGAAGTAGTGCTGTAGTCGACGGAGGCGCCGCCGCTGTTGCTCCCTGTCGTTGTTTCCCCGAGGACGCCCTCGACGTTGTTCCTCATCTTCCCTTCTGCTGGAGTAGCAGCAGCAGCAGTAGGAGTGCCCAGTCAGGTTGTGAATCCCCCAAGCAGAATGCGGAGGCAGCAGCAGCAGGCACAGCCGCAGCAGAAGACGAAGCCGCAGCAGCAGCAGCAGCAGCAGCAGCAGGAACTCGAGGGACACAGCAGCAGCAGCAGCAGCAGCTCGTCTGAATTCCCTGCCCCCCGACGGGAGAATGAAGAGAGATAGCATGGCGTGACTACAGTTCTTCTTCATTATTATTATAATTCGCCGCTCATTATTCTTATTATTCTTATTACTCTTAAGAACTACAAAGACAGAACTGTGCTGCCTTTTCAAAACAGTGTTTCGGCCTCTCTCTCCCTGCACAAAAGAGGACAACCTTTTTTTTTTTAATACAAGAACTCGTGACAGGAAAGAGAAAGAGAGAGAGAGAGAGAGAGAGAAAGGAAACAAAATGTAACGTAAGGGACCTCTCACGTTGTGACGAAAGGTGTCGCGATTCAGAAAATCACAGAAGAGAAGGAAAATAAAATAAAACAAAAAATAATAATAGTAGCAGAGAGAGAGACCCATATTGACCCATATTGTCTGGGGCCGTGACAGAGAAGCTTTTTTTTTTTTACAAAAGGCCCCCCCCCCCCCGTGAAACAAAGCGAGAGCGAACGATTCATGTCTTTTGGGGGATCGTTAAAAGAAAGTGGTCAGCCCCCCCACCCACACCCCCATGGAAAAAAGTTTACTTGCATTTCACGGTTTCTTCCCCCCTTGTGCAAATTAAAGCGTGTGTGTTATTTGAGTGACCTTGGCAGCTTACAAGCGCGAAATCAATAGTGCGTTTTGGGGGTAGAGAGAGAGGAAGAGAGAAGAAGAAGAAGAAGAAGAAAAGAGAGGGGGAGACATCGCTACACCCCCCTCCCTTCCCTCGAAATCTCTTTCATCATAGCCCTATGAAACCAGACTTCGAAAAATTCGAGAGACTTAGAAGTCTGGCGAAAAATCAAGGCTTCAGAAAAGTCTGACCTCATTGTGATGCAATGCTAGTCTTGGATGAAATATGCTGTTAAGGAAACATTAATAATAATAATAAGACTTCCATAACCATAGACTTGAGACTTATAAGTCATCCCTGATCTCTTAGTCACTTCGGATTTGTGTGTATATGGTCCGCTGTCAGAGTATATATATATATATATATATTTTTTATTTCGACTCGACGGTAGATCAAACAGTCAATCGCAGGCCGGTGTATCGTGACAGCAACGGAACAGACTTGTCAATTTCAAGTTCGAAACCGAAATTAAATCCTTGAGTAGTATATAATCCCTATGATGAACTCGAGGAAAGACACAGAAAGATAGATCAAGAGAGAGAGAGAGAAAGAGAGAAAGAGGAAAATAAAAAGGACAAGACTTTTAGAGTTGTATATTTTTATACCTTAAGTATCGTAGCAACTTTCTCTCCTCTTCCTATTTTGGAATATCTTTTGGAAAAAAGATATTCAAAACATTTTAAAAAAAATTGTTCAGGAACTGATATATATATATATAGATATATATAATTATATATATCCTGAAAGTCCAAAAACTAAAAGAAGACCAACCAAGATCTCATAGTTGATAGGTGTGTGGATTGTATTTAGATACAGTAAATTAAATAGACTTCCTCAAAAAAAAAAAAAACTTCAAAAAAAGGTAAAGATTCAAAAATAATCTTTTTATGTGAAATGGTAACTTGACATATGGGAGGATGGTGGGGTGACGTGGGTTGCTAAAATTGATTGTATCTGATACATGCCATATGACCATATCTGTATTTAGACTTGTGTATGAAATGTATGAAATTTATGCTTTAGTGTATTGATGTATTGGCGACAGTCATCCGGAAAGGAACTCTGTGACTTCCTTCCTGAGACGTACACAATTATCCTCTTGTAAAAAAACTGTAAAAAAAATTGTAGAGAACGAACCGAATGGCCAGACAGTCCTTACACATCAATACTCTCTCTCTCTCTCTCTCTCTCTCTCTCTCTCTCTCTCTCTCTCTCTCTCTCTGTCGCTTGGTCTGGTCTCGCTCTTTTCTGGTATGAAGGATTTCTATCGTTACCCTTACCCGGCTGTTCGGTTACACACACACACACACGTAACTCCCTTCTTACACGAACGTAAATCCTTACAGATGTTTGTAAATTCAGACCGTTTACACTTGTTGAAGTAAACATCTATGTTACCTGATGTTTTACATTGATGTTAAACATCAGATCCATTCATATCTATCATTTTCTGAAGGCTTCTTGTCTACTTCCGCTCTCTTTTATTCAAACAAGTTTTTCATGTTAAATTTTTTTCTTTTTTTTTGTGATTGCGTCTGATGGAGTAATAACCATGAACACTTTCCGGGAATTCTCATAACACACACACACACACACACACACACACACACACACATTTTAAGAATAAGGAAGTGGTGTTGGTTAATGTCAATTCATGTATTCATTTCCATTCAGGATTTTGTTCTGTGTTCAGAATATTGGGGAAACTACCTGTGGGAAGGGCGATTGGGAATAAGTCTACGGTTCGACAACATAACATTTCACTGCACGTCTCGTCAAATCTTCTATGACTCTACAGCATTACTGTCAATAGACCATTTGATCATACCGTCTCTATAATGACAGCATTGTTAACAGTAACGTGATAAAAAAATATATACTTCATGAGATCGTCTATGTAGTGACAGCATTATTATCAAAAACTCCATAAAAAAGTTTTCACAAAATCTGATTGCATGACTTCTCTTTCAGTGACCATTTCAAGCCGCTTCGTCTCATATATTTTTTTTTTCGTTCGTCCTGCGTGTCTTTCAGGTTGGTCGAGAGCCTCCGAGGAAAGTTAACCTGGTTGAGCGGCGAGGCGTCCTTCATCGAACACCTCCAGGGCCAATTGGCGAACGCGAGGAGGACCCTCCAGGAAGCCACGAGTGAAATTGCCGCAGTCGACGTCTATCACCACGACCACAGCGCCGTGCAGGACAAGCTCCAAGTACGTGCTGGGGAGATATTGATGCGTGGAGAACGTCCTCCTCCTCCTCCTCCTCCTCCTCCTCCTCCTCCTCCTCCTCCGTGTTTACATCGTCATTCGAATGCATTCGTCAAGACAGATGTGGATGTTTCAAAGACAGTTTTGATTGTAAACACACTTCAGACGTCATTCCGTTTCATTCAGATGCATATGTGAAAGACAGATTGACATGTTTAAAGGGCAGTTTTAGATGTAAAGTCTCAATTGTAAAAACACACTTCATATATCATTCGAATGCATACGTCAAGACAGGTGTGCATGTTTTGTAAAGACAGTTTTTGATGAAAACAGTGTTGATTGTAGACACACTTGAGACGTCATTCAGTTCCATTCGGATGCATTTATGAAGACCGATTTTAACTACTGTTTTAAAGAATTTCCTTTGTAAACACATTTCAAACGTCATTCAGTTTCATTCAGATGCATATATGAAGACAGATGTACGTTTTGTAAAAACAGTTTCAGCTGTAAACAGTTTTGATTGTAAACACACTTCAAACGGCATTCACTGTCATTCGAATGCACGCATGAAGACATGTTTTAAAGACATGTACAGTACATGTTTTAAAGACAGTTTTGGTTGTAAACACACTTCAGATGTCATTCACTTCCATTCAGATGCATATATGAGGAAAGATTTGAATTGCTGTTTTAAAGACATGTTTATTTGTGACTACTTCAAACGCCATTCACTGTCATTAGAATGCATACATGACGACAAATGTACAAGTATATGTGAAGACAGATTTGAACTGCGGCTTTTGTAAACATGATTTTATTTGCAAGCACACTTCAAACGTCATTCACTTTCTTTGCATACACAGAACTTGTGGGTTATCTCAATTTAAAAAAAAAATTACTAGCAGAAGAAACATCTCCCAACAGAAATAATCACATCTCAGGTTAAATTCACCTCCCACAAGCGTGCTTTGCATTGGCTACACTTCTAAATGTAGATCAGAAATGAAGAGAAAAAAAGAAATCTTGGCACCCAATCCTGGCACTCCCGCGTCGACACTTAAGCATGGCGTTGCCCTCAGTGGCACCAAGGGGCTTTATATCACTTGCTTGGGACTTCAGTGATTGTTACGTTTTTCTCGCGTTGCAAAAAATCCTTTTGTGACATGTCATTTTAGTCCATGACTCGCCATCTGTCATATATATATATATATATATATATATATATATATATATATATATATATATATATATATATATGTATATATATACATTTAAATAATTAACTAGGTACAGTACAGTAGAATTCAGAATAAACGTTACCTGTATAAAAGTAAATCTTATCTTTTTAAGAAAAGGAGAGCAATGGTTCTTTGTAGGTTTGGCAATCATTAGGATTGACCTTGTACTAGTGTGCTCTGATATTTTTTTTACGAACTGTAGTTTTACTAGCTTTTATTTGGGGTAGAGACTTAGCTGTTGCGTGTGTGTGCGTGTGTGTATGTGTTTGTTTGTTTGGTATATGGACACAAGGTAAGTTATTCACCAAAAGATATTCCTGTTTTTTCCAGATTATTGGACATCGTGTGTCTGAAGCCGCTGGTGAGGCCAGACAGCTCATATCAAAGACCAAGAGTCACTACATAACAGAGGGGCGATCCCTTCCACAGGAGATTGGAACACAGGTATTATAGTGTCTCTTAGCCTATTCTTGTTTTGTCAAAGGAGATTTACCATGTAATTTGTTTTGTCCATTCTCTGTGCCTTTGTTACCAGATTGCTAGATTGCTGTCGGTGTATTTTCTTTATTCTTTCCCCCATGTCTCACTTCCTTCACCTCATTTCCCCATCAGCTAACAAGTCTTGAGTTGGAGGCTGAAAGTGCAGTAGCCAAGATGGAGGATGAACACCAGGAAGCGAAACGAGCTCGCACCATCCGCTTCGAGTATAATCGGGATGTAGAGTCAGTACAGTCATGGATTCAGTCTGCCGAGGCCAAAGTGCAAGACAAGAGCGTAGAGCCTCACACTCTCAAAGAATTCTTGCAAGAAATTCATTGTGAAATAGGCAGCGTCACAGACCAACTGGAACGCCTGACTCGCCATGGCCACATGATATGCCAGAGAACCAGTAACCAGAACGAGAGGGAACTTGTATCCAACACGATTGCATCATTGACTGATCAGCTGCAACAGGTTCGAAACTGGTTGGAAGACAAGAAGGCTCAGGTTGGCGACTCTCTAGAATCATGGCAAACGTTCATTCAGCTGTATAATTCACTGCGCAGCTGGGTCGAAAGGCAGAGGAACTTCCTTTCGGAACCATTGAAATTCGCCACCTTACCTGAGGCACGTGGAAAGCTGCAGGAATATGCTGTGAGTATCTAACTTACTGTTGAATGTATGTGGGTGGTGATACAGTTTAGATTTCATTATGTGAACCCTTAAGAAAATTTGAGTCTCTTTCCTTTCGTTTTCTTGTGGTTCTTGATTATTATTGTCCATTTTTCCCATTTTTTCTTTGCCCTGTGTTTAGGCTGCGGTGAAAGACTGCAAGTGGGCCAACAAGCAAGTATCCGAGATGACCTCCGAACTGGCAAAGATTAGTCAGGTCTCCAATGTCGGACCACTGACGGACAAGCAAGCAGAGATGGAGCAAGAAAAGTCAGACGTTGAGAGCAACCTGAAGGAGGTCATGGCCTTATTGCAAGAGATGGCTGAAGAATGGGAGCAGTGTGAACGCAAATCCAAAGACGTGGCTAGCTGGATTGAGAAGACGCGGCAGTCGCTAGACAACCCACAGAACAAGAAGCGTTCACTGCGTGACCAGTTGGCCGCTCGTGAGAAGGTTCTTGCGGATGTCACCATCCAGAAGACCAAGCTGGTGATGGCCATGGAGAAGCTGCAAGTTCACTTCCGGGACCGGATGTGTGCTGAGGCTCAGGTGTCCCACGAAAATGAACAGCTGCAGATGCGTTTGGAGGAGCTGCAAGGAACTGTGAAGGAAGATTGTAAGACATTGGAGGCATGTGTCCATCAGATGGATGCCTACCAACAGGTAAGTATTGGTAAAAGGGTAACCTATATTTACCTCCTCAGTTTGTTCCATGAAATCTGTATAAGCTAGGTTACTTTTGTCATTAGATGTTTCAGGCTAACTTTCAGTCCCCTTCAGAGAGAATGCCATCTAACAATATATACTAAATTGTGCTCTTTTTGCAAGTCCATAATACCCTGGTTGATATATACATTCCCTGTTTAACACTTGAATAGTATATTAGTTTGGCTTGGAAGTGACTTTACATGAGAATATAAAAAAGTTGAGGTTCAATCTTTAATGTTCAATCTGTAACTACTTTAGACTTGGATTTAACTAAGCATGCTGTACTCTTTTAAAAGCCAAAATATGCTCATGCATGTACTTCGTATCAACATACCTTCACCTTATTATCCTTCTTGACAGTCTTAATTAGCATTTGGAATTTATACTCAACAGAAGGATCTGAGGTAAAGGTACCTTAGCCATTGTGTTATCACATTTCTTAACTCTACAAGTTCTATTTGATGTTGCAAGGCATCCTTTTTAATGTTGTTCTCCTTTCTCCCCCAGGAAATACAAAGATTAAGGCAGCAGATGGTTGGGGTGGAGCAACAGCTGCGTTTAGTGTCGAGTCCCACTTATAGTCCCCGTGATAGGGACAAGGCAGTGGCAGAGCAGAACGTAAGTGTAATGTTGTTCGTTTTCCTGTCTATTGGTGGTCAACTAACAGAGCTGAACTCATGTTTACCATTCATTGGTTGTGCATGAGTAGTCGTAGACAACGTCTCCAAATATGTATTGGCATTCTACATACATGTCCTGTTGCTGTTTAGATTTCATGTTTGTTGGAGACAGACACCATCAAAGTGCATAGTTGATTTCAAGTGCATAGATAATTTAGAAACTCATATGGACAATGAATGGAAGATCTAATAATAATTGCCATAAAAGATTTATAAACCATTAATTCATTTGACAAATGTGAACTAGCAAAATTGTAGTCTCTCGAGTGCCTTTAGGCAATTAATCTTTAAGCATCATGCTGTTTGAGCAAGAATTTCTTCTGCTAGTACCACCAATTGATCAGATCATGTTTATTTGCTTGTAGCTTTTGACAGAAGCACTTTTCAGAAGATTCATTCAGATAAAACTGACTTCATTACAAGAAAAGATTACTTTAAAGTAACAAATATATACATGTAGAGATTGTAGAGTAATTAATACAGTTAGAATATGTAAATACAGTACAGTAATGATAGAAAAATATGGGTTTATAGAGATAAGGTCATTCGGACCCATACTCACGAACCATTTCCTAGTGGCTGGAGTTTGCCATTTTATGTGAGGAAAATGAAGTGGCTGTATTACCACGAAGGCACATGCACACAAATAGTGTGCAGCCTTCCACTGGAACTCAAGCATTTCATTTTGTTACCACAAAAATGGTAGGCTCTGGCTGCTAGAAGGTGGCCTGTGCATTGGGATCCTTTGAGTATTATTTAATAATATTTTAGTTACAAGGTTGGCTGCTTTCCATTTCTTGTTTCCTGGGTTATGAACAGATCCTCTCTCATGGTAAACAAAGGAAACTGATATAATTTAATGTGCATTACCTAATTACTCGCAAATGCTACTAAATCTCATACACCGTGTTCCCAATAGGCATTGGGTCCCCTTTCTCTGCAATGTTCAGTAATGATGATTAACTGCTTGTGCATATATGTGATTTACTACATTTGAGCTAATTTTGCAAATGAGGAAGCTCTGCGTTGAGCAGATGTGGTTAGTAACAATTTGATGTTGTACGTCAAAATCTTCGTCACTTGTGTCCATGGCTCTTGTCACTTACGCCTTTGTCGTCTTACTGAGCTGATATCTGCTGTAAATCATGGTTAACACGCTTCCGTAGTAGAATTGATTAACAAATATTTGACAAAATTTCTTTATATATATTTTTCTATGTGGCTTTGTACACTGTGTCTATACCTCTGATAATGAGTATTGCTTCCAATTTTGAACAAAATAAGTAACTTGCTTTACAATACTAATTAGGTGATGGTTACTTTACTGCATATAGCTATGTCCCCCTAAAAATACAGGTATTGTGAAAAACTATCTTTGGTTATTGGTTTCTGAAACATTGGCATCCAATGTCCACTCACAGGCCTGCCGAGAGAGGATCAGAGCCATTCAGTCGAAGATCAGTGCGCGGAATGAGCGTATCAAACTCCTTAATCTGCGGGGTACTCCTGACACTGCACCCCTTGACACCTAGTAGGACGCCTACCTCTCTCTTTCCATACCATCCAGCATCCTAGCTTTATTATCCTTTTCTGTGGTGCTTCCCTTTTCCAGTTAGGGAGCAGGGAAATGAAACGCAGCCTTAATATACATTCCATGTGCCATTCTGGTTCTTTCATAACTAGCAAACAGTTTGTCCCTTTCATCCAATCCTTTTTTAACACTTTTGTAAACATTGTTTAATGCAAAGCTTGTGTGTATCCAATCCACTTACAATGCCACTCTTCTTTGCCGGGACTGCATACCACAGGTGCTCCAAGGCCAGTATGAATCGCAGCAACGACAAATTGTCGAGCTCACCGAACGAATCTACCAGATTGACCCCTGTGAGGTGATTCCGACCGAGCTATTGCTTGAGACGACCGAAACGAGCACTCTTACTTCTTCGCTTGATATGCAACCTGAGGAGGAGGCCCAAATCTCACCCATGCAACCCAGATCAGACCTCATTGAACCTCATCCCCAAGATGTTCAAGTAGTAATCACTCAAGAAATATCAAGTAGTGACATTGATGGTGTAGATAATGAAGTGAAATCCCTAACTTCTATGAAGAGCAGCATTCAACAACAGTCATCTTCAGTACTTATTAATCCCGATGCTAATTTACCATTAACTTGGGCAGATGTAGCTGCAGGACGCAAAAGCCCGGGAGTGTTTGGTCAGGCTCTTGTTGATAACTCAACACAGCAAGTACCCCAAGCACCACTGCCCATGACAACTTCTCAAATATCATCTGTATCAAGTACACCATCTTTAGCTGATGATCAGAGCAGACAAGAAGCCTCTACAGTTATTGATAAAGAAAGCATTGCTGTTGTCAAAGAACAATATGATATTCCAAAAGAGGAAAAGCAGCCTGCACATTACAAAGCACGGCAGCAGCATTATGGAAGAACCCACAAACCTGAAACTTATGATCAAGATGTTAGATCAACCAGGTACATACAAAACCGTGAAAGACGTGTTCGTAAGAAACCTCCTGTAGAGCAGCAGAGTGATGTATGTCATTCAGCAGAATCCCAAGAAGAAATTTACTATGATGCTCCAAGCCGGAGGAGCAGTCGAAGAAGCAGCCCAAGAAATGTACCTTA
The DNA here is from genome assembly GCF_040412425.1 of Macrobrachium rosenbergii. Taxonomy (NCBI): domain Eukaryota; kingdom Metazoa; phylum Arthropoda; class Malacostraca; order Decapoda; family Palaemonidae; genus Macrobrachium; species Macrobrachium rosenbergii. The sequence goes on along the minus strand of NC_089786.1, from coordinate 3,921,929 downwards.
TTCAAGAACAAGATTTAGCCCAAGGGAAAGCCCTAAAGATACTCCTATGGTAACACCCAAAACCAGTCCAACAGATAGCCCAAAAATAAATCCTCAAGTTGTACAACAGGAATCAGCAAAAATTGTTACTGTAAGTAAACAAGAGCAGCCAATGACAACTCATGAAAAATCTTACACTTATGCTACACCATTTTGGGATGGTAAGATAACTTATGCAGATATTTTGAAGGGTAGAATTGAAATGAAATCTCAACATGAAGGACAGACCTATGTCTCTCAAAAGGTAATTGAGTTTCACTCATCCTCAGACAAAAGTGAAACAGATTTAAATCAGTTGGGAGATGAAATTGTATCATCTGAAACTTACATGGAGAGTCTAGAACAGGCAGTTCCTGAAGAGGCTAGTGTAACCATGGATGAATATGCTATGCAAGAAATGATACCAGATAGTGTAAACACAGATATACCACCACCAGCTCAACCATTAGAGGAAACTGCAACTTGTATGCAGTCATACCCTGGTTATATTGAAGAAAACCCATATCTAACAGAAAGCATTTCAATGTCACAGCCTCATGATCCCACATATCAGCAAGCTGTCAGGATGTCCATGTATCATCATGAATATCCAGTTGGTGTGCAAACTATGCAGCCTCCTGTAGAAACTGTGGAGAGCTCTATGCAAGTTATGTCAATGGGTAATGAAGTGAACAATATGACATTTTATCAGGATCTAGGCCAATATCCTGTAACTACCAGTTACATCTCAGATGGAATTAGTGTACAAACCTATACTCAACAAATAAATGATTATCAAGAGCCCACTGAAGCAACTAATGAGTACCAAACTATTCCTATTGACCAACCCCCCTCAGAGGAACTCACAACAAGAATGATGTCTGTTGAAAGAGTTTTGACCCCACCCATGATAACACCACCTGAAACTCCTGAACAATATCATGAAGATGAGGATATAGAAAATAATGACATTACAGAAGTACCATCTATGATTTTTGAGTCCTCTTCTGCACAAGAACAGCCTGTAGTTGAACAGGCTGTAGTTGAACAGACTGTAATTGAGAGTAAACAGCCTATTTCATCAGAGTCCATGTCAGCATATGAAACTTCACAGGCTGTAGATAGATCTAAGCTTTCATATGCTCAGATATTAGCTATAGGCCTTAAAGCAGCGCCATCAGCTGTTGTTACACATACGTACGGAGCCTTCAAGTCTGTTATGTCTTATGTTAAAGGACCTTCAGTTCCTGAAAAACTTGAAAGACGTGAAGAGCCATCTATCAAAGTCATGGCGCAGCAACAGACACCTGTAATTCATACAGATAAGAAAGAAAGTAGCGAACCACTGGAAAAGAAGTCTTTCGAACCTTCAATTACAGTAACAGCAGTCAAAGATTCCGATACACTGAAGGGGAGTGAAGATCCTTCGAAATTAGAATGTTATATACCTGGCCTCTTATTCAAAGAGAGTCCAAACCGTAGATCAAGATCCAAAAGTGCAAGAAGAAGAAAAGTTGATGGGACTTCTGAACCCTGTGAAAGAGAATCCTCAAAGATGAGAAAGATAGATCATAAATCAGAAAAGGTTAATGAACCGGTGATAGTGAAAGAAGTTGAAAACACAGAGGAACAGTTTGATAAGTTTGACGTTTCATTTGAAGAGAACGCTGAGATGGACATCACAGTAGAAACAAGTAAAAGTATCACTGAAATCACATATGAAACTAAAGACACGAAGTGTATTGAAACACATGTCATTCAGCCTGATGTGAAGCTTGATGACAGGAAATCTACCTCTGATAAAGATGTATTACAGGCACCAACTTCAAAAGCAGCTGATGGTGAGGATAAACGTAGGAAAAAGAAGAAACGTAACAGATCTAGTGCAAAGGATGAGGAAGATGATTTGGAAAAGGCACTCCGAGAGATAGAGGAAATGGAGAAAAGTGGTAAGATCCAACCGCATCCATCTCAAAAGGCTTCAAGTGTGCCTCCTGATGATGACAAAGCAAAGAGAAAGGGATCTAGAAAGTCTAAGAAAACTGAACTGTCATCAACCTCTAAGACAGAATCACAAACTTCTTTGGATAGTCTGACTAAAGAAGAGAAGTCTGAAGTTAAAAATAAGACAAATAAAGCTGAAAAGAAAAAATCAGCAATGTCCAGAAGCACAGAAATAGATACAAAAACTGTGCAGATGTCTGAAATTGATACACAAAAGACTGCAAGTAAGGAGATCAAGAAGGAAAAAGGAAATGTAAACAATATATCCAAAGAAAAGGATTTAGATGAAAATGTGAGGAATCTTAAGCAGAAAACTACGAAGACTAAAGAGATCAAACCTGAAACACTTGTCTCTGGTGATACATCACTTATTTCAAAACATACTGTGGTCCAACCTGTAGCTGTAGCAGTACCTGAGCAAGTGGCAAAGTCCTATAAAGAGCTTCCTAACAGTGGCCCTATTGACCTCATATCACAAACTCACCCTGACCCCTCCACCTTAGAAACTTTAGCTCCTGTAGATACCAGCAGTGTATCTTCAGTAGAGGCACCTATTCCCCCTTCTACATCCTTTGAAGATAAGGCTAGTGCTAGGCATGTTAGAAACCCATTCATGGAGGTGTTTCAGAACCAAGAAAAACAATCCTCAGTTGAAGATTTGATGAGCTCCCCTTTGAGAGAATCATCTTCATCCCTTGTAGATGTAACTCAGTCCAGTGCCAGTGTTGGATGTGAAAAAGAGGATAAGACATCTCAAAAGAATAAAGATTTGGAGAAAAGTTTTGAGATGTTACAACAAACAACATCTCAAATCAGTATAGGAAGTATGAAGTCTAAAAGCTTTGACAAGAATGGTTCTGGTATGTCACAAGATGAAGAAAATAAGTCTGCGGAAATTAGCAAAGACGAAGTGAACCAAGAAAATGTTTCGAGCGTAAAGCATGCATCTCCAAAACCATATAATTTACCTGTCCCAGAGCATGCAAATGATTGGATGCAGTTAGTTGAAGAAGGTGGTTTTACCTTAGATGATGAAGATATGGAGTGTGATGAAAATGAACAAACAAGAGTAGTAGAGGGTAGTGAAGTTCAAGAAGAGCCATTAAATGAAAAAGTTAGTAGGAATGTCAATGAAAAGATTTTGACAGCTGAAAGTGTGATTGCTGATAAACCTGTGGACACTAAAGAATTTGTTGGTAAAAAGTTGGGGGTTAACATAGAAAAATCTGGGGAGTCACCTTGTAAAACTGTCACAACAGAATTCACAAGTGAACCTGAAATTACAACCACATCATCTCATAGAGTAATAAGAACCAGAATAATTAAAAGGATTGTAATTATTGACGGTAAACCCGTGGAAACAGAAGAGGTTGTTGAAGAACCTATGGATGTGGATGAAGAGATGACTGGGGAATTACCTGAAGGAAGTGCAACTACAGAAACTATACATGAGCCAGAAATTACAACAACAACCATTTGTAAAGTTATGAGAAGGAGAATTATCAAAAAGATTGTAATTATTGATGGTAAACCCGTGGAAACAGAAGAGGTTGTTGAAGAACCTGTGGATGTAACTGATGAGATGACTGGGGAATTACCTAAAGAAAGTGTAACTGCTGAAACTGTATGTGAGCCAGAAATTACAACCACAACTATTCGTAAGGTTATAAGAAGGAGAATTATCAAAAAGATTGTAATTATAGATGGCAAACCTGTGGAAACAGAAGAGGTTGTTGAAGAACCTGTGGATGTAACTGATGAGATGACTGGGGAATTACCTAAAGAAAGTGTAACTACTGAAACTGTATGTGAACCAGAAATTACAACCACAACTATTCGCAAGGTTATAAGAAGGAGTTATAAGATTATAGATGGCAAAGGAGTAATTACTGAAACTGTATGTGAACCAGATGTTATGAATAAAAGTTATAAGAAGGAGAATTATCAAGAAGATTGTAATTATTGATGGCAAACCTGTGGAAACAGAAGAGGTTGTTGAAGAACCTGTGGACATTACTGATGAGATGACTGGGGAATTACCTGAAGAAAGTGTAACTACTGAAACTATATGTGAGCCAGAAATTACAACCACAACTATTCGCAAGGTTATAAGAAGGAGAATTATCAAGAAGATTGTAATTATTGATGGCAAACCTGTGGAAACAGAAGAGGTTGTTGAAGAACCTGTGGATGTAACTGATGAGATGACTGGGGAATTACCTGAAGGAAGTGTAACTACTGAAACTATAAGTCAGCCAGAAGTTACAACCACAACTGTTCGTAAAATCTTAAGGAAGAGAGTTATCAAAAAGATTGTAATTATTGATGGTAAACCTGTGGAAACAGAAGAGGTCGTTGAAGAACCTGTGGACATTACTGATGAGATGACTGGGGAATTACCTAAAGAAAGTGTAACTACTGAAACTGTATGTGAACCAGAAATTACAACCACAACTATTCGCAAGGTTATAAGAAGGAGAATTATCAAGAAGATTGTAATTATTGATGGTAAACCTGTGGAAACAGAAGAGGTTGTTATAACTGATGAGATGACTGGGGAATTATAAAGAAAGTGTAACTACTGAAACTATTGTGAAGGTACAACCACAACTATTCGCAAAGGTTATAAGAAGGAGAATTATCAAGAAGATTGTAATTATTGATGGTAAACCTGTGGAAACAGAAGAGGTTGTTGAAGAACCTGTGGATGTAACTGATGAGATGACTGGGGAATTACCTAAAGAAAGTGTAACTACTGAAACTATATGTGAGCCAGAAATTACAACCACAACTATTCGTAAGGTTATAAGAAGGAGAATTATCAAGAAGATTGTAATTATTGATGGTAAACCTGTGGAAACAGAAGAGGTTGTTGAAGAACCTGTGGATGTAACTGATGAGATGACTGGGGAATTACCTGAAGAAAGTGTAACTACTGAAACTATATGTGAGCCAGAAATTACAACCACAACTATTCGCAAGGTTATAAGAAGGAGAATTATCAAAAAGATTGTAATTATTGATGGTAAACCTGTGGAAACAGAAGAGGTTGTTGAAGAACCTGTGGATGTGACTGATGAGATGACTGGGGAATTACCTGAAGAAAGTGCAACTACTGAAACTGTATGTGAACCAGATGTTACAACCACGACCATTCGTCAAGTTATAAGAAGGAGAATTATCAAGAAGATTGTAATTATTGATGGTAAACCTGTGGAAACAGAAGAGGTCGTTGAAGAACCTGTGGATGTAACTGATGAGATGACTGGGGAATTACCTAGAGAAAGTGTAACTACTGAAACTGTATGTGAACCAGAAATTACAACCACAACTATTCGTAAAGTTATAAAAAGGAGAATTATCAAAAAGATTGTAATTATTGATGGTAAACCTGTGGAAACAGAGGAAGTTGTTGAAGAACCTGTGGAAATGTCAGAAGAGATGATTGGGGAATTACCCGAAGAGAGTATCATGCCTGAAACTACAAGCGGACCACTTGTAACTGAAGAGGTGTTCGATGGAACTGGAAGTATAACCAGCGTGACAGAATCTGTACCTTACACCAAAAGGACAGAACAGGAGGCACCCAATTTTGATAACAGTGTGTCTCATCCAGTTGCCACCAAAAAACATGCTGAGTTACCTTCCGGGAAATCATCTCATCGTATAATAAGAACAAGGATAATAAAGAAAATAGTTTTAATTGATGGAAAACCAGTTGAAACAGAGGAAGTAGTCGAAGAACCTGAAGATGTCACTGAAGAAATGAAAGATAGCATGACAGTTGATTCTGGTCTAGAAAACACTGACTCTCCTGTGCGCAGGTTTGTTAACAGGAAAATCATTAAGAAGATCTTCATTGTTGATGGTAAGCCAGTAGAAAAGGAGTTCGTTGAGGAGCCGTGGGAGTTAACTGATGTCAGGTCAGATGATGATCAGTTAGCCCAGAAAATCATTATTGAGCAAGATGACAAGTCAAAGAAATCCTCCTTCAACTTACCAGTTCCTGATCATGCCAATGATTGGATGGAAATGATAGAAGGTGGTGGCTTCTCCTTGGAAGATGAAGAGAGTGAGACTGAAGAGGGTAGAGAGGGAGAAAGTGTACCAAAAACAACTGAGGTATCGGAAAAGCTTGACAATGAAGGACAGACCTTGCCATCTGAGAAATCAAAGGCTTTTGGTCTCCCAGTTCCAGACCATGCAAATGACTGGATGGAGATCATTGAAGATGGTGGATTTTCTTTAGATGATGAGGAAGAACCAACACCAGCACCCTCTACTAATGATGTAAATGAAGCTGGAAAGGTATCAAACGATCAAGATGATAATCAACAGTCCAAGGACTCAAAAGCCTTTGGTCTCCCAGTTCCAGATCATGCAAATGACTGGATGGAGATCATTCAAGAGGGTGGATTCTCTTTAGATGACGAAGAAGAAACCTCAGTCAATGATACTCCTGTAGTTGTTTCAGAAAATAAGCCATTATTGTCTGAAATGAATGAATTTGATCTCCCCAGTTCTGCCTCCTTCATGAAAGATCTTGCCCTGAAACAGTCAGACCTCAAAAAGGAAGATGCAATTAAAGATGAAACAAGCAATAAAAAGAAACAGGTGGATGTCAAAGTTCCAGCAAAAGAAAGCAAACTGGTGAGTGATGATCACGAAAAGACCCCTGATGTTGTGGCGCCTGTTAATAATGCTAAGTCTTTTGCATTACCAATGCCAGATCATGCAAATGACTGGATGGAAATAATTCAAGAGGGAGGTTTCACCTTAAGTGATGAAGAGGAAGCACCTGTTGATACATCAAGTCATGCACCAGAAAACCTTGCTCCTTCAGCTGAAGTGTGTGAAACTGTAAAACCAGATGTCGAAAAAGACAAGGTTGCATTTGCACTACCTCTCCCAGAGCATGCAAATGATTTTATGGAAATAATTGCTGAAGGTGGCTTTAGCCTCGATGATGAAGAACCAGAGGAGACAACATTAGATACAAAGGTTGATCAGGCTCAAATGAAAGAAGTAGATTTCCCTGTTTCCACTACAGATACTCCAACAACTTACAGCACCCTAATAAAATCGAAGCATGTAGTCCATGCAACTTATGTTCCAAATGAAAGCGCGCCTTCTGATGTGCCAAAGGAGACCTTGCCTGAAGGTTTAGAAAGTATTTCCCATTATCAGAATAAGAAAGACCCTGCAAAACAAGAACCTCCTTCTGAGTTAGATTACAGACATAAGAAACAAATGAAAGAGCCTGGGAAAAATTACAAAAATGAAGTGAGAGTAGCAAGTGTAGAAACCCCATTTGCAAATGTAGTGATGGAGACTTCCATTGAAAAGGGCAGTGAAGATCTCAACCCATTGCCTAAAGCTAAGGCACAGACCATTGAAAAGGGCAGTGAACATCTCAACCCATTGCCTAAAGCTAAGGCACAGACCATTGAAAAGGGCAGTGAACATCTCAACCCATTGGCACAGACCATTGAAAAGGGCAGTGAACATCTCAACCCATTGCCTAAAGCTAAGGCACAGACCATTGAAAAGGGCAGTGAACATCTCAACCCATTGCCTAAAGCTAAGGCACAGACTGTTTCTGAGTCGGATGTTGCTGTGGTACATCTTGACATTGAAGATACAGAAACAGAAGATTTAACTGATTTGTCTGAAACTTCAAGTGCTTTGGGGAAATCTTTGTCTACAGATGTTTCTATTAATTTCTCAGATTCAACACCTCTCTTCTCATTAGACTCTAACTTACCATCCTCTGCAAGTCCATTGCCTTCTGTTAGTGACGCCAGTGACATTGTTTTAACACCACAGTGGATGAGACAGAGGCCAATAACTCGAACGTCCAGCACTGAAGAAAATATGAAGACTCCACTTGAGGAAAGAAAGAAACTGTTCAAAACTAGAAGTGCTCCTTTGGAGAATACTGTTAATGTAACTTCTGAAACTGAGAGAGGGTTTATAAGTTTGGATACCACAGATGCTATTTTTGGATCAGTTCAAGAAAGAAAGAGCAAAACTGCAGGTGAAGATCATCAGACCTTTGGTGATGGTTCTCTGGTTTCAATTCCTGGTGATGAATACTACAAAAACAAGAAGAAAAAGCCAAGAAAAGCTAAAGGGAAGAAAGCTGAGCCTGAAAGTGTAAGTACTGAAGGGGTTTCTGGTGTCAGTGAGAATTCTGGAGATGGGCTGTGTACAAAGGCATCTCCCAAGAATGCAGATCTAGATAGTGTGAAACAAGATATGACTCAGTCTGTGACAGAGGGTAAGCAAGAATTGACACATGATGTCACACCAGACCTCAAAGATATGGTGGGAGTGCCATGTTCAGTAACTGAACTTGTGAAACCAGAAGTAATGAGTCATCCAGTAAATTTAAGAGAAAAGGAAGCAACAGGAAAGGATATAAATAAAACTGGTGTTCAGCCAAGTAAAACAGTTACTGATAAAGTCCCTGAAATTCAAGAATCTACCGAAACAGTTGTGAAGAATATATCAGAAAAAGTGATTTCTGCTGATGATACCACTGTAGATTTTCATCATGTCAGTTTCACTGCAGAGCATCCTAGTAACCAAGATAATGAAGTAGCCATGCAATTACCTGGAGTTCTTGAGAGGAAAGATGAACTGGGATTACAAAGGACAGTTCCTAACATTGAAGAAGCCCTTCACGAAGCAATGACATCTGTTCATCCATCTGATGTGAGTTCACCAACGCAAGCTAAAGAAGAGACTAAACCTAAGTTTGAAATAGCTTTACCTGAGCATATCAATGACTGGATGGATATAATTGAGGAAGGTGGATTTACTTTGGATGATGAAGATGAAAGTGAATTTGCTCCTGTTGAACAGGAGAAAACTTCAGCAGATCCTTCCAGTGAATCACCAGTGATTCTAATGGAAGACACAGAAGTAATATCACCTGAAGCAGACATGGTTACAGTAGACAATGGCTGGAATGTCCTTCAGTCCGAGGAGGAATCATTCATTAGCTTACCAAATTTAGAAGGATGCCAGAATTCTGCAGATCAGCCTCAGGGATCATCATATGCTTCAGTTCTGATAAATACTCCTGCAGTAGTAACTGAAGAAGAACCATCTGAAACTAAAAAGGCATATGTATATAAGAGTCCACCAATAATTCAGGTTACTGAAGATGAAAGTCAGAAAACTTGCAACCCTGCTTCTTCTGTAGATGAGGAAGGCTTTACTGCATTCATATCCAAAAAGGAAAGGTATAGGAGGAAGACGCACAGTTCTTCCCAGATGACAGATGAAATCAAAGAAGCAGTTGATGCTGTAATGGAGGAAAGTGACAATATGAAAGACAATTCTAAACCTAAAAGAAGGGAGCGAACTACAAGTGGACGTTATGATGTACTTGCAAGTGAAGAGGAAGAGGATTCTTCAGACCATCTAGAGCCAGAGATTCAAAAGTCAAAGAAAAAATCAAAGGTAAAACAGGTTGCATCAAAGAAGACTGCAAATATCTCAGAGTCTGAACAGAAAATGGATATGGTTCCATTGAAACCCAGCACTGATGAACTTCATAGAGTTTATCATGAAGTAGATGAACATAGACTTTTTGCAGCATTCTACCTTGGATTGGAGCTATGGTATGATGTGTTTGGTATCCATGATGCAGAAATGTGTTACAATCAGTACAAGTCAAGACTGGAGCCTTCACAAGATAGAGATATTGCTGAAGAAGTTACTTTGCCTATTTCACAAGTTGTAGAGAAACCATTATCTTCAACAACCAATGAAGCTGAAAAGATTCCTTCGAATATTCCATCAGAGGACAGAAGTAACTATACTCATGATACTATTGCAAGCACAACTACTTCAGTCTGTGAAGAATTTATTCCCCAGACTCCAGTTCAGGAAAGTAGCTCAGTACAAAATGTAAAAGACAAAGAACAGAAATCTCAGGAACCCCAACCAGTCACAGCACCAAAGGCATTCACACTACCTGTACCTGACCATGCTAATGACTGGATGGAAATAATTGAAGATGGAGGTTTTTCTCTGGAGGATGAAGATAATGATGAACCGACTGACACTGTGGTGGATACATCCCTTCAGATATCAGCTTTCACTCAACCTTCAGAAATAAGCTCTGTGCAAGAAATTAGTAATCCTTTGATAACATATGACATTCATAATATTCGTGATTCTGAAGCTCGTTATCATGAGTACAGGTCTTCAGTAAAAAGGGAGACAGTAGATGATGTGAAAACTGAATCTTCGTCACCCGATATTTCCCCAGTGGTTGCTTTGGATAGAAGGAAAGAAGATCCTTCCACTGAAACCAGTTCATCGTCTTGGGCTAGTGTAGTTGCTACTGGAAAAACTATCATAACAGGTGAAGATGAAGTGCATGAAGATGATAGAACCAGGGTTAAGCACCATCCCAAGCAAATAAAAGTTGTAGTTACTGACGAAGAGCCACATAAACCTCAGGTTCAAACAGTAGTTGATGAAGATGGCTTCACTGAATTTGTTTCTAAACAAGAGCGCCGTCGTCGAGTTCGCTCTACGTGCACTGAAGATATTATTGAAGATGTGATTGAGTGTGTATCAGAAACTAGGTTGCAAAATTCAGGAGCTGCTGATAAGGTGGAAATGGGACAGAAAGGAGACCATGACAATGCTGAAAATGTAGGAGTTATGGGTGATGAAAAATTAGATGAAACTAAAGATGCAAGATCTGAAGAGACTTTAGATTCAAGCAAGGCCTATGTGACCCCAGAAGACAAGAAATTGGATAGTGATGTAAAGTTGGAAATTACTAGCCCCAGTCATGTAATTGAGGACATGGCTCTTGAAGCAGATCGACCAGATGATCAGAAATCTGAAAGTCTCTCACCTTCTTCTGACTTACTAGACTCAGATTCATCACCTTTTGTTGTTGAAAGTGTTAAAGAACAAGAATACCCATCCCAGAAAGACGATACAACATCTTGGGCTAATGTTGTTGCAACTGGCAAGCCAGTAGCAACAGAAGAAAGTGATGAAGAGTCTGGAGATGATAAAGCCTTCATTCTCTTACATCGTAAGACTATTAAAGTTGTTGTCACAGACGATGAGCCCAAACCTCAACTTGCAACTAGTGTAGATGAAGAGGGCTTCACTGAATTTGTTTCCAAACAGGAGCGTCGCCGTCGGCTTCGCTCATCTTGTTCGGAAGAACAAGAAGATATCATAAAGGATATTGTCCCATATGTACCAAGAATAGAGTTGCCTGAGGTAGAGGTTGTAGAAGAAGAGGTCACAGTTTTAGAAGAAGATGTAAGCAATGTAAAACACACTGAAAGTGATTCTGATGAAGAACCTGCTAGTCTTCAAGGAAAAAGACCAGAAGAAAAGAAGAAAAGTCCTCATGAAATGCAGTTAAGAAAGCAAAGAAAGCGTACACTTAGTAATCGAAAACGTCAAAACTCAAAGCTTTCTGAAGCTGAACGAGAGGTTAATGAAATACTTAGACAGATTGGCCATGAAGAAGTACTTCAGGCATATGTGATTTATGATAGTTTTCCTCTTGACAAGTGGCAAATTGAAGACTGTGAAAGAAGGTATTATGAGTTTATGAACATTAAGTACGAATATGTAGATGAGAGTGAAGTGCTAGACCAAACTGATAATGTTGACAGGCTTGATGTAGAGAAGGTAGTGTCCACTGCCCATAAACCAGGCGAAATATCTGACAAACCTGTATCTACTTCGCCTCTTTATGACATGAATGAGATTGATGAGGCTCAGAAGAATTATTATGAATATGTTGCACAGTGCAAGACGTCATCTCCTGTGGAAAACTTTCCTGAAGTCGGTCATCCAGTTGAAGCTGGAATTCCACATGATTTAAAAATGCCGACTCCTGCTCATGTCTGTATAGATGATGTCACTCAGACTACTATCAGTGAAGATTCTGAGAAACCAATGCTGCAGACAGAAACTACTGAAACTAGAGCTTTGGAACATACTCGTCTGGAGCCCAGTGACGATGCAGTTATGGAGAATGAGCAACCAACACTTGTTATCCCAGAATTAACCTCCTCCTCTCCTTATGATATGAATGCAATTGATGAGGCAGAGACTAAATATTATGAATATCTTGCAAAATCCTGTAAGAACCCAGCTCCATCTTCTGGAGATGTTGATGTTGAATTTACAGAGTCACTGGAAAAGAATACATCACCTTTAGATACTACCAGAGGTGAAACTGTACATGAAATCTTACAAGAACCAAATGATAACAAGATTCCAAGTGACAGTAGTTCTGCTCATATCCCATGTACTGTGTGTTCAATAGTGGGATATGACATGTCATCCATTAATGATGCTGAAACAAAATTCCAAGAGGTTGCCTTACAAAGAAATGATGCAGTTGTCGAGCAAGACAGAAAAGAACCACAAATTATGGAGAGCTCTTCTGTACCTGAATTTGTTGCTGCTACTGATTATAACATATCTGAAATAAGTGAAGCAGAAACTAAGTATCACGAATACCTTGCTGTACAACATCCAGATACAGAGAAACTTCCCGATAATAATAACGAGTATATAAAAGAGCCATTAATAACCTTGGAGAAAATTAGTGAAAAGGCAGTTCCCCAGCAACAAGTGGAGAAAATTAGTGAAAAGACAGTTCCCCAGCAACAAGTGGAGAAAATTAGTGAAAAGGCAGTTCCCCAGCAACAAGTGTCTGATGTCACGAGTTTGAAAAAATCCCAGTTAATTGAATCTTATGATACTATACAAGTCAATGGCCACGTGTCAGAAGATGATGAGGTGGTTTATAGTGAGGCTGAGGATGAAACAGTTGTGCCCGTCAGTAAGGAAGTCTTGATTAAGTCACAGGTCTTAGTTGATGAAAAGCTTGAAGTAAGTGATTCTATTAAATATGATATGCAGTCGGTAAATGAAGCTGAAAAGAGTTACCATGAATATCTCTCTCAGGAACGAAAGCATACTTCATGGGCTGATGTGGTTGCTTCAGGCCAACCTGTGGTACAGGAAGAAGATATTCCTGAAGATGATAAGTCATTTATCCTTTATCTTACCAAGACAGTTAAAGTTGTTGTGCGAGATGATGAAACTCCCAAACCCCAACTCCCAGTGTCCACAGATGAAGAAGGTTTTACTGAATACGTGTCAAAACAAGAGCGTCGTCGACGTTTGAGATCGTCTTGCTCTGAAGATCAAGATGAGAGTATAAAAGACATTGTGCCTTATGTACCTAGAATAGAACTTCCAGAAGTAGAAGTTATAGAAGAGTCTGGCCCAGAAACTGGCCCCGAAATTGAAGAACACACTCCTAGTGAAGAGATGATGATGATGATGATGTAAAACATGAAAAAGAAAGTGACATGAAAGAGGAACGCTCTAGAGTTCAGAGGCCATCCAGGTCACTCAAAGTATCTTACGAAAGGCCCCAGAAACGTCACCGCTCACGAGTGTCTGAAGCAGAGAAGGAAGTTGACGAGATTCTCCGTCAGATCAACCATGAGGAAGTCTTACAGAAACATGCCTCAGGAGATGTCTTCGTAACCAACCAGTGGATCTACTGTGATGCTGAGAAGAATTACCAAGAAATGCTCGCCAGGTTCAAGAATATCGAGACCGATCTGGTGAGTGAATATTTACAAGAGGGGGATGATGATGATGATGGCGATGATGATAATGATAACGGTAGTAATAATGATGATAGCTCTGGTTCTCGTGGACCACCACCATTTTCAGATGATCGGAACGATCGTTCGCCGAGAACTTTTAGGACGGAAATTATGCAGGCTGACCTCCCTCACGGTCTAGCAAACTGGACTGATGAGAGCACTTATCTTCCTTTAACTCCCACCCTTCCAGACCACATAACTGTCATTAGCTCTCCAACCACTAACGAACTCCAACAGCAGACTGACCGTATGACTCAATCCCAGACATTTGACTCTATTCACACACCTCTGACGTCACTCGCCGAGATGGCAGCTGCTGCCCCGCAGGCCCAAAGTGAAGACTGGCCAACGTCGCCCCGTCTGAGAGATACCAAGGTGTGGAGGCCTACAGCACTGCACGGGTGTTTTATTTTGAGTGTTGTGGCCAACCCCACCCTCGCTCCCTCCCTCCCCAAGAGAAAAAGTTTCAGATTTGCAAATCCTTTCCTTAGTTGGTACAGATCTTCCCCTGATTTCCATAGAAGTACTGATTTTGATTTGTACGATTGACCTGAAAGCTATTGTACAAAAAAAGCTTGTTTGTTTACGTAACAAATCTTCTTTTAACTAGAATTTTTTTTCCTTAGAAGATCATTTAGTAACCTAGTGCAGAGCTTTTGCAGTCGTCCCGGTGTTTTTGGACTTAAAAACTTTTCCACTTCCCTTCAGATTTGCAGG
>NC_089786.1:3850000-3905000 GCF_040412425.1 Macrobrachium rosenbergii | reverse complement strand
TTCAAAAATCGCTTAATAGGCGGAAAAAAAAAAACATGTCAGACAAACTTCTTCCTTTGATCTTTCGACGAAAGAGAGGACACGAACCCTTTGGCCTTACAGTAATTTATCCTTAATATTTAACGCTATTTACATTTATTTTCCATTCCTCTGTATTGGAATAAATGGTATTCAAGCTGGCTTTTAATTGCTTTTCGGTGCTTTTTAAGTTTATTTCTTATTGCTCCCTATTAACAGAAATCATTTTACCCCGGTTCTTTTAATTGAATCATTTCTTTTTTTCTATTTTCTTTTTTTTTTTACGGTCTGTGGCACCTAAAGGAAATAGTGACGAGTTTGATTGTCTGTTCCCGAAAGCAGAAATTCTGCTTCCCTTTCCCTCCCCCTGGAATGCAATCATTCTGCTTGCTTGCTTTTTTCGTGAATGGAATCCGTCCATATCTGCTCCTCCCGCCCTCTTTCCCTGAATTTGAAAGCCCTATATTTATGTATGTATGTATGTATATATGTATATATATATATATATATATATATATATATATATATATATATATATATATATATATATATATATATATATAATATATATATATATATATATATATATATATATATATACTTAGACAGTGCATCAACCCTGGAGAACATAATATGCTCGAAGAACCAAGTTTCATACTTAGTTCATCCTCCGGTCTCGTTGTAACCTATTGCGCCTTGCACCAGACTAAAAGGGTTGTTGTGAATTAATCATTCGCTCAACACCCCCCCCCTCCCCTCCCCGTCCCCTTTTTATCCGGGCCTGAGACCAGCATGAGTGGGCAGACAAAGATATTTTTATGGCTGTGTCTTTGAGTTTTAATATTTATTATATATGCAATTGTGTTCTTATTTGTTAATATTATTCATTCCTTTATTTTATTTATTTATTTATCCTTTCTAATGGGAAACGTTCCGTCATGTGTCTCCGCTCGCCTGCGTAGTGAATGCATCTATATATATATATATATATATATATATATATATATATATATATATATATATATATATATATATATATATATATATATATATATATATATATATATATATATATATATATGTATATATATATATGTGTGTGTGTATATATGTATATATATACATACATGCATATAAATATAGTATTTACTTTTTGTTCCGTATTTTCGAGATCCTGTAGTGGGCTGCTAATTTTCATGCGTTTTACTGTAGATCTTTAATTATAAATGAAAATGTGTTTATTATCTTGTACAGAAATTATGAGATGCATTGATACCTTTGAATTCATCATGTTTTACATCTTTCTTCGCTGACTGTGACGAAGCAGCGGTTTCTTTCAAATATTAAAGATGGTCTATGTGTATGTGTGTATTTATACGTTTAGTTTTATATATATATATATATATATATATATATATATATATATATATATATATATATATATATATATATATATACTTCATAGTAATTTGATAAATGTCAGTCTCAAGTAAATTCATATATATGTATAAATACATAAAATACCATTCCTATTTAATCTTATCAATCTTATGGTTTCATTATACTTCTCCTCTTGCCAGAAACTCATAACAGTGGTAATCCCCTTTAAAATTTCTTTAAAATGTCTCGATGTAGTGGAGGTGTAATAATCATTCAGTGTGTATTGATGTGTTTAGTCCTCTGTGAGTGTTTTTTATTTTCGTTGGTGTTTTTCATTGATGTATTTGTCATACTGTATGTAAACACATGCATCTAACACTAACAGAACACGTTGCATATCCGTCATCAGCCATTCACACAGTTGTTACAACATGCATTGCAAACGAAACAAGTACACTACATGTATGTGTTCACTTCGCCACGATGAGGTCCACTAATTCATTGTCTTTCTCTCTCTCCTCCTTCCCTCCATTCCGAAGCAGGTCGGGGACAAAGAAACGCTGAAACAGGCCGAGAAGAGGCTCGACACTTTCCAAGAAAGAATAAGAGCTCTCGTGGACACAGCCGTCGTAGAACAGTTGACGTCCATACAGGTATGATACTGGCAGTCAATCACGCAAAGTCTGGTTGTGCTGGGTGACATTTATGCACTGAACGGGATCTGACTGAGTGAGAATACTGTTGGTTGGTTGGTTGGTTGCCCGCCGAGTTGCCAACTCACACAATATCTCTTATGTTATATTTTCCTCTCGTGCACTTGCCTGTGGAACGCATCAGAAACTCTTTCTTAAGTGTTATCATGAATGTACTGTTGTAGTCGTTTTGCTGTCTTGCTGACTATGGTAATGGGTGATTAATATTGTGGGTCTAAAGGTGTATATGGGTCTGGAGCCTGGGTAAAAGAATGTAGTAGCCAAGCTCTACGTGATGTGGTAGAATTACTCTACAAGTATGTGTTCAACTTCCATGTTGCAAGCTTCCCGCGTCTCTATCAAACGCTATTATATTAATAATAATAATATCTTCATTTCTGACGCTGTTGGTCTGGTGACAAAATGCTTCAATATTCTCTTTTAAGTGTCATAGATATGCTTCATTTTTATTTAACAATTCTGTGGAGATGCTTTGTCTTAGGAAATGTCAGCTTCACTGTTATTAGTTGATTTTTATGTTTTATATTTCACATGAATTGCACTTAATGTAATGACCTGTTAGCTGCCATAGCTTCTCTCTTTTTTTTTCTTGGTTGCATGGGCTATGCAGTTATACCTCTTTTTTCTGTGTATCTTATTTTCATTATGTTAGTTTTCATATTTTATCAACTCCAACACTCGTTGTATATCCTAGCAAGGGAAGTTCTCTGTATTTCAAGAATGTGCCCCTTTTTTTGTTTTCACTTTCACAATTTGTTAGATTTTAGGGCATTTGAAGAAAAAAAATATTATGTAGCTTTTAAGTTGCAGTGAATGTCTTCTAGTATGCATAGGTGAATTAGTGAAGAAAAATGTATAACTCATAATAAAGCTTATTTTTGCACTCTTGCCTGGAATGAATGTTAGAAGATAAGAATATCTCTGTATAACTTTTTTTTTTTGGCTCTTTATCTCAATAAACTCCAGTACAACTTTGAACTTTGGGAGTTTTAATAAGACATGTCTCTGGGTTTTTAAAGTATGCCGAAGGAATGGGCAATTCCTATCCTCTTTCATCATTCACAATTCGCCTATGGCAAAAGCGGGTAATGATGCACCCTAGCTAAAAAAAAATATATAGACATGAAATATTCTTTGGAATGGCCACCGCATGCTTTTTCTGCAGGAAAGTTTAACTGGAAAAAACGCTTACGATTACAGCACTCTTGTAGTTATTCACTTCTTACTTAGAAGAGGCATGATTAAAGATACTGGGTATGGTAGCACTGTCATTAAACACTCTAATCAATTAGTTTTAACCACTTCTGAACTAACTTCTAATTAATACTAGTTCTTGATCACTTGCACTTTAGATGTTTCCTCACTCTCTAAATAATCTTCTGAACTTAGTTTCCTTCCTTTAATATCAGTGTAACTCACATTCTAAAAACTTTTTTTTAACCTGTTATTGTTTCCCCTCAGCTAAGTAAATTGTTAAATAATTTTTATCTTTTTTTCTGAAATATTGTTTTTATTAGTGTAATATGATGTTTTATGTAATTATTTTTGACATCTTTCGTAAAAATACTTTCACTAGTGATTTTAGTGTTACAGCCTTTATTTGGAAATAAGGGTTGAATTCTCTTAAGTGTTTTTAATTGATCAAATAATTAATAACTGATTTAAGCAGCAATTATTTCTAATTATTAAACACCTGTTACCTTTACTGCTTGCCATTCTTAGAACATGGTTACTTCAAAGTTATTATGCCTGTAATACCTACTCTCTTCTGCCAGTCTTGGATCATAAATATTTGCAGATTATTAATTGCCTATTACCTATAAAGATTGCCAGTTCTAATTGCCTGTTTTTGAAAGTTATTAAGCTGTCTGTTATGTACTCAGATTGCCAGGCAGACCACCATAAACATTTCTAAATTATTACACCTTTCATAGATGCAATGACTGTCAGATCTTTCTCACAAATATTCCCAAGTAATTGTCCCTCTGTTACCTCACATTGATCGCCAATTTTGGATCATATATATATATATATATATATATATATATATATATATATATATATATATATATATATATATATATATATATATATATACACGCAAACAATAAAAACTTTTGAATAAAGTGATTGCCAATCTCAGATCATAAATATTTCCAGACAATTGAACACCTCTGTTGCCTAAATTGATTTTGCCAGCTTTGACCCCAACGTTGGTCGCCCACATTGATTGCCTTTCTTAGATCTCAAATCTTCCCCAATGATTCATCTTCTCTCGCCTACGCTGATTGCCAGTTCGAGATCTTGAATTTTTCCAAACCATTAAGCCTCACGTGATCCAATCTTAGGTTATAAATAAATGCCAAATAAGCCTTCATTGCCTTCGTCGATTGCCAATTTTAGAAGATAAACATTCCTGAAGGATGAAACCTCTCATTCCTTCATAGATTGCCAGTTGTGGAACTTTTCATGTTAAGGATAATTTTTCCTCATAGAAGCTTCTGGAGACACGTGTGTGTTGAGACAGACCGTCTAGAAACAATAAGGAATTTTATCAAGTGAATTATTTCTGTATCTATTCTTGCACTTTTTAAGCACTGGTTTAAATCATAGCTTTGAGTCAGACTTCTGAAAGCATTTACGCTAACTAAAAGGATTATTTCTTAATTCCTTCATTCATTCAGTTTCATTTATCAGGGGGATTATCTGGCACCTTAATATTCTGCCCATTTGTCTTAGAATTAAAATATTTAAATATTTCAGGCGCCATTCTCAAATACAAATTTGTCATTTCCAGAAATCTTTTCTTTTGTAGACCAGGTATGTCTAGCCTTATTGGACAGTAGGAAATTGTTACACTTTTGGAATTTAGAATTGAAATTTACATTCAAGTTAAGATTCAGAATTTTCGAGCGAAATTAAATGAGAAGAAAACTGTTCGTCAAATATTAATATATCATACTTCTGCTTTCAAAATTCGTCAGCAGATGGCGTCACTTTGCGTCGTTTAGCTATGGGTAAACGCCATGCAGTTTCAAGCTAAGACGCAATCACTTTTTTCTTGAGATTCAGAGTGCCTTGATGAACTTAATTAGAGATAATTGAAAAGACCGCTAATTAATTATCTCGTGGGTAATTGAAAGCTTCCTTAATTTTCTTAGACGTATTTGAAAAGGTTTTCATTTAAGTAAGTGTAACTTTTCTAGATTTCTTGAATGTTAATTAAAACTGTTTTCATTTTTATTGGAGATGATTGAAGAGCCCAGTAATTTTTTGTTTTAGATAATTGAGAGGTTCCCTACTTGAATGTTTCCTAATTTTTCTCGAGATAATGAAAAGTCTCCTTAATTCTTTTAGAAGCAGTAATTGAAGTCCTGAAAAGCCCCATAATTTCCTTAGAGATAATTGAAAAGTTCCCTGATTTTCTGAGAGATATTTTAAATCACGTGCTTAGAAATAATAATCAGTTCTCTAATTTCCTTAGAATATTACCGAAAAGTGACCTAATTTTATTATCACTAGAGAGTTCAGTGATTTTCTCAGATATAATAGGAAACTTCCTTAATTTTCCTATTAATAATTGGGAAATTCCCTGACTTCTCAGACAGATCATTGAAGATTTCTTACCTTTTTTGAAGAGGTAACAAGAAGTTTTCCTGATTTTCTGACATGATTATAAATTTTTTTTAATTTTTAAACATATTTTGGAGAGTTCCAGTATTTTTTTTTTCAGATCAGTGAAAAATTCCCCTTATTCCCTCAGACAGATAATTGCAAAAGTCTTTCAATAGCTCATAAAAAAATTTCTTTCCATCATAAATATTCAGTAATGCCTTGACCACTAGAGTTGGCAATGACTGTTTCTGTCAAATAAACACAGCTTTAGATTTTTGTTAAAAAATACGCTTCACTAATTAATTTTGCAACCTTCCAATTAGCTCTATAGATGCCTCTTTTGCTTATTAATACCTTCTAGGAACTTATTTGAGCATAACGATTTTTTTTTTCACTTCCAAACATTAAAAAATAACGAATTTTATTAACTTATAAACGTGATCGCGTGATTCACCACTGGCAAATCTCTCTCTCTCTCTCTCTCTCTCTCTCTCTCTCTCTCTCTCTCTCTCTCTCTCTCTCTCTCTCAGTATTTATTCTCTTTTGCATATGGAATGAGAACTGCTACGCATACCAAATTTACACATTGCATAAATTTATATCATGTACATACATTTATTTTTCTCAGTTGACAATGCGTATTAAGTTGCAAAACTCCAGGGAATACGACAAAGGTGCGTTAATTCTGGCATTTGTAGCCTGCGAAATAAATTCGAAGATGAATTTTCAACACCTGAAAATTAACGATGGAAAGAATTTCCCTCACTGCCAAATGCAAGGTGAGTTATAATGTCTCTTTTGGAATACCAGATTATTTGCTTTTGACACTTGAAGCAATTCCAGAGAATTTTAAATGAAGGCCGAATGAGTAGATCCTGAGGGATTTGTAAATTTCTCCCTTTCATAAAGGATCTGTAAATTAAATTTCAGCCTGTGGTTTAGGACGTCTAAAATTCTTTGGCGCCTTTTAATTCCTGAATTTGCTTCTCACAAGCGCAGAATGGACTCTGTGAAACGAGGAATAATTCACCGTTCTGTGGTGAGATCTCCCATTCACCAAATGGTATATCACACATCTAAACAATCAGGATTCTCTCGAGATGATCGATAAACACACAAAGTGAAAGAGCCACAAGTGCTTTGTTTATAATGTAGAATATAAACTTCCCGTGGCTTAGTAAGTCAGATGGAGTAAGAAAGAGCCACCGTCAGTTCTGATATCACTCTTCATAGGTTAGGAAGTAGTAAGGGAATGAAGCTCCCAGCCTTATCCCTTGAAGAAAAAACAAATGTCAGCTGGAAATGACGGAACAGGAACGTCTGAAAACGTGATTGACTCCGAGAAATATTGCTCTGTTGTTTGTTGGCTTTTGTCAAGAGGATGAACTTCCCATATAGATTGTCAGTCATACCAGAAGCCAAAGGACTCCTTGGCCATTGTACCAGTGTTACCAACTGCAAAAACCATCTTTATCCAGGGAATATGAGGTGGCTTAGTAGAGCTTAAAATTCAATCTTCATATCTGTGGAATCACTGTCCCAAAGAAGTAAGACCGAGTTGGGAGAACTGGTACAACCAAGCCTGCAAGATGCTTTTGTCTGAAAAGGCCATGGCTGGTTATTCTAAAATTAAAAGAACAGTAGGCCGTAAGTTCCTAGTGAACAAATCATAAGGGTCTGGCTTTTA
This sequence comes from Macrobrachium rosenbergii, assembly GCF_040412425.1. Classification (NCBI taxonomy): domain Eukaryota; kingdom Metazoa; phylum Arthropoda; class Malacostraca; order Decapoda; family Palaemonidae; genus Macrobrachium; species Macrobrachium rosenbergii. The sequence goes on along the minus strand of NC_089786.1, from coordinate 3,897,587 downwards.
TTTTCCTTTTCTGAGTTTCTTTCTCTGACTACTTCCTTTCCTTTTCCTGAAGTTCTTTCTGTTTGCCTATCTCATATTCATCTTATTTTGGAGCAGGTAAAGACTAATGTAACCTCTACTGTGAGCATCGAAGTGGAGATACCTCATATTTTCACTTGCTTAGTTACTGATTTATGTATTTCCAAATGACTGGAGTCACTTCAGATGTAGAATCACATATGCCATCAATTATGTGCATTTCAAAACAACGTGAAGTATCTACTGATGGTAAGAGGGAGAATGCCTATAAGTCAAAACAGATTCATACTGGAAATCAGAAACAATAGTATCGTATGAAGGGTGCTGTAAGCAGAGTCCTCTACGTTAACACGGAATAAAAACAGTTTCCATGTTTTGTTTTCTTTTAGACCAGTTTAACAACGAAATGTGGAATGAGGTGGTCAGATAAGCCTCCACTGATAAAAAATAACTTGAAGAAGCTCACGTATAATTGCAAGGAATGTGGAATGACCAAACCGACATTCAGATTAAGAGAAGTAATATCATGTACCTTCCATGCTTTCAAGATTCACGACCAGGATCACTGACAGCATCCCTTGTCTTCGCAGCATCAGCAACAGATTGATAAAAGCGCTCAAAAACGAGCGAAGATTGCAGAAGGATCCTCCGTACATTGACAGGTAATGATGGAGACTTCCCAAAGTTTGTGCACAAACTTTGGAAGATGAAGTCCTAACATTCACGGAGTACCGGTAGATTGATAGACTTGGATTGTTAGTCATCCTAATTCAAAATGATTGAGATGAGATTCCATCCAGCAACTGATGGCTCATTACCCATAGGATTACACGGATTTAAAATCTGAGTTCCCAGCAAATGCTGGAACGGAAGTTTCCATTTGTTCACAAGATTTGGAGGAATTATAATTGTTCAAGGAGATTGGAGGTTCTCCCACAGTCATAAAAAAATGCACAAGGGGCAAAACTTCCACAGATTCTGGAAGACTTGAAAAGGAGTTCCAGAAATTTACTGAACCTGAGAAGGACCTCATCAAATCCACATTATTGAAATGTGCTTCCTACCACTTTTAGAGATTGGTAGAGGCCTCTCACAAATTGATAAAGGAAGATGTTATAGCCTGTATATCTTTGAACTATCAGCAGTCCCTTGGATCTCTACACCCTTGATAGTTTTAGTATCTACAGAAGATTCATTAAATGATAACCACAGTCTGTATAGTATACATACGACTATCTGTTAAGGGCACAAGAACAAATGTATCATATATTAAAAGTGATCTGATTCTTCTCTTAATGAGCAAAGTTCAAATGTAAACAACGAGAAATCAAAAAAGACAGGAACAGGCTTCAGTACACCTGGGGATATGTTCCAGATTCACAAATACTGTGAAAAGAGCTGAAATATACATAATAAACAAGGGACATTAACCAGCTAAGGGATTTTTGATGAATGGCCACACATGACAGACCTGGAAACAGTCTTTCTCACTGACACAGGCATGACAAAAGTTGCTAAAAGATTCCCTGGGACAGTTCACAAAGGTGTGGACTGAAGTTCCCGAGTAAGTGCAGAAAATGAGGCAGGAGTTCCCAAAACTTCATGAAAGTGGAGATGGTAGTTCTCAAAGATTGATAAATACAAAAGGCAAGAATTCTCTAAGATTCAAGAATATCGAGGAAGTTCCGTTTCCCAAGATTCATATCGATAGGGAAACTATGATTTGGAGTTTCCATGGGTTCCCAGTTAACTACAAAGGTAGGATGTGGAGTTTCCATGGGTTCCCAATGATTTACAAAGGAAGGATTTAGAGTTTCCACGGGTTCCCAATGATTTGCAAAGGAAGGATTTAGAGTTTCCACGGGTTCCCAATTAATTACAAAGGTAGGATTTGGAGTTTTCATGGGTTCCTAATGATTTGCAAAGGTAGGATTTAGCGTTTACACGGGTTCCCAATGATTTGCGAAGGTAGGATTTGGAGTTTCCATAGGTTCCCAGTGATTTGCAAAGGTAGGATTTGGAGTTTCCACTGGTACCCAATGAATTACAAAGGTAGGATTTAGAGTTTCCATGGGTTCCCAATGAATTACAGTACAAAGGTAGGATTTAGAGTTTCCATGGGTTCCCAATGAATTACAAGGTAGGATTTGGAGTTTCCACGGGTTCCCAATGATTTTCAGAGGTAGGATTTAGAGTTTCCATGGGTTCACAATTAATTGCAAAGGTAGAATTTGGAGTTTCCATGGGTTCCCAATTATTTTCAAAGGTAGGATTTAGTTTCCATGGTTCCCAATGATTTGCAAAGGTAGAATTTGGAGTTTCCATGGGTTCCCATTGATTTGCAAAGGTAGGATTTGGCGTTTCCAGGGATTCGAAAGGATTATGCCAAGAGTTCCCAAAGAATCAAAGAAAGCCGGAACAAAAGTTAAAAAAAAAAAAAAAAAAAACGGAAGTGGGAGTTCCTACTGATTTACAAAGATGAGGATAATAGTTTCCCATGAAGATGGGAACAGGAGTCCCCAGTGATGATTCTCTACTTTACATCAAAAAGTGGGAGAGACATCAATCTCACTGGTGGGAATGACCACAGAAACTCTTCCTTTTATTTATATTTATCCTTTGATGGACGGAAGTGCGACAGCAAGGTAGAACAACGTTTGTATTGCAGTGTTTTCACTATCAGCATTGAAAGTGAAAAGGAGACGTATTAGATTCCTATATATGAAAACAACTCGAGACGAAAGATTTATATAGGTACCGTATAGTTTTGTTCCCACCCGCCCCCTTCTCTCTCTCTCTCTCTCTCTCTCTCTCTCTCTCTCTCTCTCTCTCTCTCTCTCTCTCTCTCTCTCTCTCTCTCCTTAGGTAACTAATCACTCTGCCGTCCTTGGCATACATGTTATGTCTCCTCACAGCTTCTATAATATTATTCAGCTCAGTGGAAATGTATACAAACACCCAGCGTGAATCAAACTGCTATGATGTACCATGGAATGTGGTTCCTGCTTTAGATAATTTTGGGGAACCATCTATTATTGCTGTCATAATTTAAAAGTAAATGAAGTATTGAAGATGCTAGACTGAATCAGTGCAAAGAATACTTCAGAAATAGACTCTTAACCTAAGAATTCAGCGGACCTCTGTCTAATGCTGTAACTTGGCATTCCTTATACAACCATTAAAATCTTTCGAATGCCTCAGGAAGCATCACTAAAATCTCAGGAACTGTTAACACGACGGTGCGCAAACATACATTAAATACTCGTACATTGCACCTCAGCATGTTTGCCTTTCCTACATAATACCGCATTTGCGCGCCTGTTTGTTTTACAGGCGTAAACTTACAGGCGTCGAGTGCCAGTGTAACCCTCCCGAGGCAGCAGGAATGCCATTGCCCGCATTGGCACCGTGCCTTGTTTATCTTACACTGCTTAACTTTCATTTTTATCTTCTCTCTTTTGCTGATGCTTATCCTTCCCTAACTGCCTCATTTGCTGAATAGTTTTCACATTTTTTTTTTTTGTTTACTTGTGAATTGGCATTACCACTAGAACTGTGCCCCCAGATGGTTTATTTGCTTCTGAAACCAAGTGTTGGACCGTTACAGATATTTTGGCACGAGAGAGAGAGAGAGAGAGAGAGAGAGAGAGAGAGAGAGAGAGAGAGAGAGAGAGAGAGAGAGAGAGAATGCAAGTGTACTTCTTAGGCATGGGTTTAAAAGTGACATTTCAGCTAAACTGACTTCAGAAACTCTGAAGACACACTGAACTATTATTGCCTGAAAGTTGCTTTTCAACTCCACCCTTACTCGGAGTATGTCATATTGATTCACTCATGCTATTTTCATATACAGCATTTTGAGAACTTCATTGGGCTAGGTTTTTTTTAGAGCATTCACTTTAACGACTCACAGGCCTCATTGTGATCCATTGCCAATATAACATCAAGTCATTCCAGGGGCGTGAGACTGACATATTCGTTATTCATATTCATTATTCATTTAAATAATCTGCGTACAGCTTTGATGGAACTGAAAGCATATTTCTTTGTGAACACTATTTTCATCTACACAAATTCTCTCTCTCTCTCTCTCTCTCTCTCTCTCTCTCTCTCTCTCTCTCTCTCTCTCTCTCTCTCTCTCTCTCTCTCTCTCTCGTAAATAGAAAAGGAATTAATATAAAGAAGTTAAAAGAAAGATAAAGATGCATGCCAAAAACTTACTTAGTCAAAATCATTTTAAAAAATGTCATTTTAAAAAATGTATCGATTCATAATCAAAAAATGTATTTAGTCAAAATCAAAAAAAAGTATTTAGTCAAAATAAAAAAAAATGTTTTTAGTCAAAATCAAAAAGTGTATTTTTTCAAAATTAAAAAATGTATTTTGTCAAAATCAAAAAATGTATTTAATCAAAATCAAATCTGAAGCTTTTGTCATATTTTGGTAAATTACTACTCTCATTCACTAACTCAGAAGTGGGCTGCCTCATTGTGACTCAGTATTTATTCCTCTTCTTCTCCTCCTCCTCTTCCTTCTTCTTCTTCTTCTTCTTCTCCTCCTCCTCCTCATCCTCATCCTCCTTCTCCTTCTCCTTCTCCTTTTTCTTCTTCTTCTTCGTCTTTTCCTCCTCCTCCTCCTCCTCCTTGTTCTTCTTCTTCTTGTGCTCCTCCTCCTCCTCCTCCTCCTCCTCCTCCTCCTCCTCCTCCTCCTCCTCCTCCTCCTCCTCCTCCTCTTCTCCTTCTCCTTTCTTCTTGTTCTTCTTCTTCTTGTCTTTTCCTCCTCCTCCTCCTCCTCCTCCTTCCTTCCTCCTCCTCCTCCTCCTCCCTCCCCTCCTCCTCCTCCTCCTCCTCCTCCTCCTCCTTCTTCTACTTCTGTCTCTCTCAGCTCGACCCTCCTCCCATGTATATATATAAATAAACTTCGGAGCTGTCTTCAGTTCTTTATCATATACTCATAACCTTCCTGAAGTTCTCGAGGCGCAGAGGAAGACCTAACCCGACCTCCCTCTCCCCAGACCATAATCTCCGAGATGCACCAGATGGAGGACGAGCTCAAGCACTTGGAGGAGAAGGGCCGGAAGATGGAGCAGGACACCGAGATGCTCAACATGCTGGCGTCTGTCGCCGGCGCCAGGACGCGCCTCAAGGGTCTTCTGGCCGAGGCCGAGGCCAAGAAGACCGAAATTGAGGTGACTTATGGGAAAAATTTATTTATTTATTTATTTATTATTATTATTATTATTATTATTATTATTATTATTATTATTATTATTATTATTATTATTATTATTATTAACTAGTAAGTGCTATTTCTGATAAAATTATTATTATTATTATTATTATTATGATTATTATTATTATTATTATTATTATTAACATAAAAATCTGTTTCTAATAAAATAGCATGAGTCACTATTAAAAAATGCCTTATTATTAAAAAATTATGAATGGTATTATTATGATTATTATATTATATATATATTATTATTATTATTATTATTATTATATATATAAATATATATATATATATATATATAATATAAAAAATATATACAATATATATATATATATATATATATATATATATATATATATATATATATATATATATATATATATATATATATATATATATATATATATATATATATATATATATATATATTATAATCTACCCCATTGTTGCCACGATTATCAGCCACGAAAATGAAACAGTAACATTCCACTTGCAGAACAAACACAGCGAAAGCGACAGACAGAAGTTCCACCTCATCGAGTACCAGCAGATTCTCCAAGAACTCGAGACTTGGGTCACTGAGACCTTCAACCAGCTGACGGCTGAGGTTTCCCTCAGCTCGGTGGCAGCCATCGAAGAGCAGATTACCATCAATGAGGTCTGTAGTTTATTTTATTATTATTATTATTATTATTATTATTATTATTATTATTATTATTATTATTATTATTATCCAGACGTTTCGGGAGTCCACACTAACGTTTACAAAAGGTGAATGGCTCTGTGGACTACCGGAGTGTTGGGATAATAAATGAACTTTGGTCAGCTGCTTTGTATTATTATTATTATTATTGTTATTATTGTTGTTATTGTTGTTGTTAGCAAAGCTGTAAGCCTATTTTGAAAAACAGAGGGCAATAATCCCATGTACCCAAGTTGGGAAAAACAAATAGAGAAGTTAAGAATAAATTGTATGAGATGAATAGCAAACGTACTAATTAATTGTGCGTTCCATGTTGCAGCTATGGAGATTGGCACCAAATTCAATTTACTACATTTAAGACACTTTTCTTCTCTACCACTTTTCCTTCACTACCAGGCTTTATGTAGCCTAGTCGGTGCTTTCATTATTTTTTTAGTCTCGATTATAGATATCCTATGGCAGCAAGTAAAAGGCCCACAAAATCAAAATTACCACCAAAACCATACATTTTGGTTGACACTGCTTCAACCCTGATTAATGATAAATGTGGAAAAGGTAGGTTTCTGTATATATACTATATACAGGTTTGGAATAACAACTTTGACAAGATTAGAGACTTAAGATTGGCTTTCTCGTTCTATGGTTGGAAGGGTCAAACGTTTGGTCTGCTAAGCACCCTTGGCTCGCACATGAGTTGCCCACTTTGGTGGGTGAACCTGTCGAAACTAGCCTGAGAATAGATCTTAAAATTTAATATTTCTTTTGTAGTTTCATTTCTAAAGGTCCCCTATGGTATTCTTAGTTTTGTTGATGATGGCAGATTGCAAAGTCTTCATTTTTGTATAGATAGCTACTCTTGAAAGCAGTTTGGTCTGGAAGTGGCAAGATCTTAACAAAATCACAATACTTTAATGCTTACCGAGTTCTGATGTTTAGCAAACTATGTTAGAACGGCAGGGTCCCAGGCATAACTACTTGTTTATAAGAGTTTTCTTCCAAGTGAGTTAGACCTGTGGACTAGATGATTGTAATCCCATTAATTCATGAGGTTTTATGTTTATGGAGTCAAATTAAGTGCAAATTTAATGACCCTGACCTTTTTCAGGGAGTCAAAAATGTTTACAACACCCAAGGTAACTTCTCAAATTTCAGGTCATCAGCACTTTTCTGGAATACTTCCTTAGTCTAAAAAAATCACTCGAGAATGTGCTCTTGGTTGAACATAACCTTATAATGACTTTTATTGTTCAAGGATATGAATGCTTCTCAGATTATTTTACATTCGCCTTTTCCGTGTTCAGACCATGCAACGAGATTTGACACGACGTGAGCGGCAATTAGCAGAGCTTCGTGGCAAGTGTGAACGCGTCAAGGGAGACCAGCACATTCAGTCACTGGCCACTGAGATGAAGAATCACCTGCTCTTCTTGAGCCAGACAATTTCTGAAACGCGACTAGTCATTCAAACTCGCCTTCAGCAATTGCGGGTAAGTCTGTGCTGCCAGTCGATGTCCGATTGCGTATGTTTACCTCTGCTTGCATTATTACCATTGGAATCCTCTGTAGTTTCTATCACAACAGTCTGAAAGTACCTTTCAATTTTTCCCTCAGAGATTGATTAGCCTGCTTATTGTAGTAATAATTGTGCCTCTGAACAGCATTTGATCAATGATGTGGGCAAATTTTGTACATTGCATGTAAAACATTCACCGTACTATGCATTGTAGCTTTATGTTAATTTTCTGTGTTTGATTTCCTGACTTCTTTCTGTAATATATATTCTGTGTTAGCATTTTGTATTGTATGTCAACTACCAAGTAAAGCAGGTAAAATATTTTCCTGGATGTTGTTTCATGATTGAGGTAAAAACTGATGAAATTCATTTTAGGAGATCCTGGCAAATGAGACTGCAAGACTGGAAGCTACTAAACAAGACATAGTTAAAGACTCTGAAAGCCCTGTTGTGAAACAAGAACCACAGAGGACGGAGGAGCCTGAGGTCACAGAAGTCATCACGGAGCCCACAGTCTACCAAGTCATTAGAAGGAGAAGCATAAAGAATGTAGTTATGATTGATGGTGAACCTGTGGAGACTGAGGAGGTTGTTGAAGAGCCAGAAGAACATGTCATAAAACGGTCGTTGTTCGTTGATCCTAGCTGCACGACTACAGTTGTGAGAGCTATAAGGAGAAGAATAATCAAGACGGTGACGATGGTTGATGGGAAACCAGTAGAAAAGGAAGAAGTAATCGAAGAGCCTGAAGATGTCACTGAAGAATTTACTGAATCTGATTCATCAAAGTTCCTTGACTCTGTTTATGAACCTGGAGTGTCACCTGTGATCTCTGGCAGCCTTCCTCAGAGACTTAGAAATCTGGTAAGTTCTGAGACTGAGTTCCTAGACTCTGCTGAAGAGGTGCAAGAACCAGAAGCAACAGTAACAGCTCAGCAGTTCATTAGAAGATTAGTCAAAAGAACAGTAATGGTGGATGGGAAGCCAGTTGAGATTGAAGAATTTGAGGATCCAATTGAACGTCAGAAAGAACTGACACAGAGATCCAAACCTGGTGAACCAACTGGCAAAATTTTGGCTGTGAAACCAACAGAAACTGATGCAAACAAGGAAAAGAAAAAACCGCAGGAAGTGACACAATATGGTCAGCGCATTGAAGCATTGGAAAAAACATGTAAAGTCATAAAAAAGAGAATAATCAAGAAAATTGTTATGATTGATGGTAAACCTCAAGAAACAGAAGTAGTGGTTGAAGAACCTGAAAATGGAGCAGTGGACTCTTCAGTGATGGAAGTAGAGTTTCAACCTGAAATTACAACTACAAGGAAAATTATTAGAAAGAGAATCATTAAAAGGATTGTGATGATTGATGGAAAGCCCGTAGAAAAAGAAGAAGTTGTAGAAGAACCAGAAGAGATTACAGAGGAGATGTTGCAGGGTTTGCCTTCTGATTCAGTGGTTACAGAAACTGTCTTTGAGCCAGAAATCACCATGACAAGGAGAATAATAAGGAAAAGGATAATCAAGAAAATTGTTATGGTTGATGGAAAACCTGTCGAGACTGAAGAAGTTGTTGAAGAACCAGAGGAAGTTACTGATGAAATGCTCCAAAACCTTCCTGCAGACAGAATGATAACAGAGACAGTAACTGAACCAGAAATCACCACAACAAGAACAATTATCAGGAGGAGAATAATCAAGAAGATAATAATGGTTGATGGGAAACCAGTTGAGACTGAAGAAGTTGTTGAAGAACCAGAAGAAGTTACTGATGAAATGCTCCAAAGCCTTCCTTTAGACAGAATGATAACAGAGACAGTAACTGAGCCAGAAATCACCACAACAAGAACAATTATCAGAAGGAGAATAATCAAGAAGATAATAATGGTTGATGGGAAACCAGTTGAGACTGAAGAAGTTGTTGAAGAACCAGAGGAAATTACTGATGAAATGCTCCAAAGCCTTCCTTCAGACAAAATTATAACAGAGACAGTAACTGAGCCAGAAATTACCACAACAAGAACAATTATCAGAAGGAGAATAATTAAAAAGATAATTATGGTTGATGGGAAACCAGTAGAGACTGAAGAAGTTGTTGAAGAACCAGAGGAAGTTACTGATGAAATGCTCCAAAGCCTTCCTTCAGACAGAGTGATAACAGAGACAGTAACTGAGCCAGAAATTACCACAACCAGGACAATTATCAGGAGGAGAATAATCAAGAAGATAATTATGGTTGATGGGAAACCAGTTGAGACTGAAGAAGTTGTTGAAGAACCAGAGGAAATTACTGATGAAATGCTCCAAAGCCTTCCTTCAGACAAAATTATAACAGAGACAGTAACTGAGCCAGAAATTACAACAAGAACAATTATCAGAAGGAGAATAATTAAAAGATAATTATGGTTGATGGAAACCAGTTGAGACTGAAGTAGTTGTTGAAGAACCAGAGGAAGTTACTGATGAAATGCTCCAAAGCCTTCCTGCAGACAGAATGATAACAGAGACAGTAACTGAGCCAGAAATCACCACAACAAGAACAATTATCAGGAGGAGAATAATCAAGAAAATCATTATGGTTGATGGAAAACCAGTTGAGACTGAAGAAGTTGTTGAAGAACCAGAGGAAGTTACTGATGAAATGCTCCAAAGTCTTCCTGCAGACAGAATGATAACAGAGACAGTAACTGAGCCAGAAATCACCACAACAAGAACAATTATCAGGAGGAGAATAATCAAGAAAATCATTATGGTTGATGGAAAACCAGTTGAGACTGAAGAAGTTGTTGAAGAACCAGAGGAAGTTACTGATGAAATGCTCCAAAGCCTTCCTTCAGACAGAGTGATAACAGAGACAGTAACTGAACCAGAAATCACCACAACAAGAACAATTATCAGAAGGAGAATAATCAAGAAGATAATTATGGTTGATGGGAAACCAGTTGAGACTGAAGAAGTTGTTGAAGAACCAGAGGAAGTTACTGATGAAATGCTCCAAAGCCTTCCTTCAGACAAAATTATAACAGAGACAGTAACTGAGCCAGAAATTACCACAACCAGAACAATTATCAGAAGGAGAATAATCAAGAAGATAATTATGGTTGATGGGAAACCAGTTGAGACTGAAGAAGTTGTTGAAGAACCAGAGGAAGTTACTGATGGAATGCTCCAAAGCCTTCCTTCAGACAGAGTGATAACAGAGACAGTAACTGAGCCAGAAATTACCACAACCAGGACAATTATTAGGAGGAGAATAATCAAGAAGATAATTATGGTTGATGGGAAACCAGTTGAGACTGAAGAGGTGTTGAAGAACCAGAGGAAGTTACTGATGAAATGCTCCAAAGCCTTCCTTCAGACAAAATTATAACAGAGACAGTAACTGAACCAGAAATCACCACAACAAGAACAATTATCAGGAGGAGAATAATCAAGAAGATAATTATGGTTGATGGGAAACCAGTTGAGACTGAAGAGGTTGTTGAAGAACCAGAGGAAGTTACTGATGAAATGCTCCAAAGCCTTCCCTGCAGACAAAGTGATAACAGAGACAGTAACTGAGCCAGAAATTACCACAACCAGGACAATTATCAGGAGGAGAATAATCAAGAAGATAATTATGGTTGATGGGAAACCAGTTGAGACTGAAGAGGTTGTTGAAGAACCAGAGGAAGTTACTGATGAAATGCTCCAAAGCCTTCCTTCAGACAAAATTATAACAGAGACAGTAACTGAACCAGAAATCACCACAACAAGAACAATTATCAGGAGGAGAATAATCAAGAAGATAATTATGGTTGATGGGAAACCAGTTGAGACCGAAGAAGTTGTTGAAGAACCAGAGGAAGTTACTGATGAAATGCTCCAAAGCCTTCCTGCAGACAGAATGATAACAGAGACAGTAACTGAGCCAGAAATTACCACAACCAGGACAATTATCAGGAGGAGAATAATCAAGAAGATAATTATGGTTGATGGGAAACCAGTTGAGACCGAAGAAGTTGTTGAAGAACCAGAGGAAGTTACTGATGAAATGCTCCAAAGCCTTCCTGCAGACAGAATGATAACAGAGACAGTAACTGAGCCAGAAATCACCACAACAAGAACAATTATCAGGAGGAGAATAATCAAGAAAATCATTATGGTTGATGGGAAACCAGTTGAGACTGAAGAAGTTGTTGAAGAACCAGAGGAAGTTACTGATGAAATGCTCCAAAGCCTTCCTGCAGACAGAATGATAACAGAGACAGTAACTGAGCCAGAAATCACCACAACAAGAACAATTATCAGAAGGAGAATAATCAAGAAGATAATTATGGTTGATGGGAAACCAGTTGAGACTGAAGAAGTTGTTGAAGAACCAGAGGAAGTTATGGAAGAAATGCTTCACAGTCTTCCTCCAGATTCTGTGATAACAGAAACAATATGTGAGCCTGAAATAACTACCACCAGAAGAATTATTAGAAAGAGAATTGTCAAAAAAATTATCATGGTTGATGGAAAACCTGTTGAAACAGAAGAAGTTGTCGAAGAGCCAGAGGAAGTTACTGAAGAGAACACTGAAATCCTTCCATCTGAATCAGTAATTACTGAAACAGTGTATGAGCCAGAGGTTACAACAACAACTAGAAGAATTATAAGAAAAAGAATAATCAAGAAAATAATCATGGTTGATGGGAAGCCCGTAGAAACAGAGGAGGTTGTAGAAGAACCAGAGGAAACAACTGATGAATCTGTGCAGAACCTGCCATCTGACTCTGTGATTACAGAGACTGTTTATGAACCAGAAGTGACCACCAGAAGAATCATCAGAAAGAGAATAATTAAGAAAATCATCATGGTTGATGGGAAACCTGTGGAGACAGAAGAAGTTGTAGAGGAACCAGAGGATGTGACTGAGGAAATGATAGAAAGTTTCCCAACAGGTTCCACTACTACAGAAAAAGTGAGAAGGAAGCGTATCATTAAGAAAATTGTTATGATTGATGGTGAACCTGTTGAAACTGAAGAAGTTGTTGAAGAACCTAGTGATGATATGGCTGAAATAGCGCCTGTGCAGTTGAGTGATTCGCCACTAAGCAGAACTTTGTACAAACCTGAAATTAAGGCAACAGTGATTCAGAAGAAAACAATAAAGAAAATGAATATGGTTGATGGTAAACCAGTTACAACAGAAGAGGTTGTTGAAGAACCAGAGGATTCTGTTATCAGTGTTTTTGAGAATGTTCCTTCAGACTCCTCAGTTACTGAAAGTTTGTCCCACCCAGATGAAACATCGCCACGAATCATAAGAAGAAGAGTAGTAAAGAAGATTATTATTGTTGATGGTAAACCCACAGAAACAGAAGAAGTGATTGAAGAGCCAGACTCAGAGGGTGCCTCTGAAGATGAACATCCTTCAACTCCCACTTCTGGCGGTATTCGTATCATAAAGAAAAATATAAAGATTCGTCGATTTGTCCGCATTGTAGATGGTAAGCAGGTGGTTGAGGAAGAGAGATCTGAATCCCCAGATGAAGTTATGGAATACTCAAAGACTGGTGATCAAAGTGAAGGAATAACTCTTCCCATTAGTCAAGATGTTGAAAATGTTCAGTTTGAGCATGGTGATGTAACAGGTGTCCAACCCCATCAACCAGCAAGAGTAGTTAGAAAAATTAGAATAGTGGAAGGTAAACCTGTTGTGTCAGAGGAAATTTTGGAAGGTGGTGAGCCAATTGACAAAGAGACCTTATCAAGTGACATAAAAACTGTTCAAGTCCATGCGGTCAGGCGTAGAATGAAAATTGTTAAAAGGGTACAGATTATCAATGGTGAAAGAGTAGAAACAGAAGAAGTTGTAGAAGAACCAGAGATGCACTTTGGCATGCCTGATGATGAATCTGGAGTAACAATAACAGAATTTGTTGCACCAGAAAAGGACAACCTTCCTGACAAAGATGAAAAAACAGTAAATACTTTCCCAGCCCCAGTGTCTGCAGCTGAGGTTCCTCAAAAGCCAAAGGATGCAGAGAGCAACTGGAAAGAAAGCCTTTATGTGTGTCAGCCTAATGATGATGAAAAGCCATCACAGATTCTCTCTAAAACATCAGACATTACAAAATCATTACCATGTGAACCTCCTAAACATTCAGAATCTGTGTTAGGTGTGTTCCCAGTTCCTGAGGACTCTTTACCACAACCAGCAAGGAAGGATGATAGCCAGCCAAAAGATAGTAGTGAGGATGATGATGATATCTCAGTCAACGTATGGACAAAAGGGCTCTACAATAAGAAACCTGATGAGCCATGTAAAAGTAGTAAAATCCCTGACTCTGCTGACAAAGCTCCTTCTGTAAAAATGCATGAAGAGCATGCCAGTGAAGGTGACCCTGAGCCATTCCCAGAACCTTCTAAGTCTTTAAAAGATGTGACACGGGAAATTTCAATTTCTGAGGAAAAAGAAACTGATGTTCCAGAAAATATTATCAGTGAAAAGGTAAGCATTATTGAAAAATCTGAAATTCTATATTCCCTGTCCTTCCCTTCGCCTAGTGAGCTTTCAGTTGTGGAAAAAGATAGAGTGCCAGCTCAGTTAGAGGAAGCATACACTGATGATGCTCCTTTCCCAACACCTGAAGGAAGAGAAGGTGGTGTTGCTCAACTTCGAAAATTCTTTGAGACACCTAAAGTATTTGAAACATCTGTTTATAGAAGAACAAGCATGGAAGAAATTGCAGATCTCATCCAAGGCAGAGTTGAGCCTCCCATGTCCCCTGATTTGCCTGTGTTTCCTCCTAGTGATAGTGCGTCATTTAGTCCATTCCCTGTGCCAGTGGGTGATATTCCAGAGCCTGAGAATTCAAGTTCTCATGTGCCTAAAGATTTTGAAGGAGAGCTGAATATATTTAAGGGAACCACATATTCACCAACATCAAAATTAAGAGAAGCAGGGAGTATCACCATGGTGCCATCTCCTGCCCCTCCTGTGCCAGTAACTGCCCCTGACTTTTATAGTAAAGATTCTAAAAGCTACATTCCTTTCGCTCAGCCTCAGGAGTTTGTAGATCATTCTGCCTTCCCTACAGTTTCTCGAGATGATAACTCTGATCTTGTTCATGAATCAACACATGGATCTGTGCCAAACTTCAGTCAAAGTCATTATTGCCAACCTGAAAAACAGCATGTTAATTCTATAAGTAATGAGCCAGAAAAAGCCCCAGCCTTGATAGATGAGAAAAGACCTAATTTAGATGATAAGATCATAGACTTCCCTAAACCACATGGAGAATTTCCTCAGCCAGTTTCTCTTGAAGGAAAACCAAAAGATTCTGATAAGGGCATAATAAAATCTTGGCCAGAGAATAAGTACTCTAGTGTTTCATTTGCTGAGGAACCAGAAACAATTCCTCAGTCAAAGAATCCTCCAGTATCACCACCAGTTGTAAAGAAGATAGAAGCAACAGATGTCCCACTCTTCCCAACTCCAGGAGTTCCAGCTAAAGAGGATATTGCTACTTCTTCAGATGTGACATCAGAAAAGGTAGAAAATGTATTATATGTAAATGAACCTAAGCCTCTAGATAGTAAGTCACCTGACCTGCATGAAAAAGGAATGAAACCTCCAGAATTTAATAGTGACACTGCAAATAACAAACCTGTAGAGCCTTTCCCTGCTCCAGCTTCCTCTCCTACTCAGGTTTTGCCTATTGACGGTCAGCCTCCTGTACAATGGACCAAAGAGAAATATTCTAAAAATGAAATCCAGTTCCATGATACAGGCTGTCCTCAAGGTGTTGAATTTGATCTTCCTGATTTACCCATGAAGAGACCAGATGATATGACTATTAACAAAGAATTCCCAGTACCATTGGCATGCTTCCCAGAACCAGTAAGTAATGACCAAGCTCCAGAAAATGTTGAAAAAACTGTTGTATTTACTGATGCTGTATATAATAATGCCAGAGTTAGTGAGGAATACACTCCCATAGTTGAACAAGAAAACCTGATGCAGACACCACCTGTAGTGCCAGTGTATGATACGGTGGAAGAAGTTCCAGTGACTCCTTTCCCTGAAATTCTTTCTGATGTACAGAAAAAGCATGTTGCCCTTGAGAAGCCAGAAGAAAAAGATATAGTTAGCCAAGAATGTAAAGAAAATATTCCATTGGAGCCATTTAAAGAAATTGTTTCTGTATCTCCACAAGAAGTTGACATAGAAGCTTTCCCAACCCCAGAATCTCCTGCTGCTCAGGTAATGCCTATTGATAGTCAGGCTCCTTTACAGTGGAATACAGATAAATATGATCAAAATAAAGTGCAGGTAAGTGTTGAGGAATATCCTGAAGGTGTACAAATTCAGTTACCAGATTTACCAATGAAGGGACCAGTTGTAGATGAGGATACGAAATTCCCTGTACCACTTCCTGGTTTCCCAACGCCAGTATGTGATGACCAGGAGCCAAAGATGGCTGATTCTCCAGTAACATTTACTCACAGTGTTTATAAGAAAGACACAGTTGCTGTAGATTCTTTACCAATTGTTGAACAAAAAGACCTAAAGCAGCCCCCTGTAATGGTACCTGTATATGAATTGAAGGAGGAACTTTCAGTTGAACCCTTCCCTGATATTATCTCAGATGCTCAACAAGAAGGAACTGTAATTGATAAACCAGTAGAGAAAGATGCAGTTACACCAGAATTAGGTGAAACAGACTCAACTGATCCTTTCCCTGCTCCTATTTCATCTCCTGCTGAGGAGATACCTCCTAATGTCAAGGGTCATTTACAGTGGACTGTTGAGAAATACGAGAAGAATGAAGTAAAGATCTGTGATGAGTCACATCCTGAATCAGGTGCAGAGGTACAGTTATCAGATTTGCCTATGAAGAAACCAGATGATGAGCCAACAAAGGAAGATTTTCCTAATCCAGCAGTTAGCTTCCCTGAGCCAGTTAAAGATTTCCAGGAACCACAGAAGGCTGAAACTTTACATATCTTTACCAAAGAGGTGTATACCAGAGACAAGATTAGTGATGAATCTCATCCTATTGTTGAACAAGAAAATCTAAAACAGCCTTCAGTTGTGGCACCAGAGTTTGAACCAAAGAAAGAACCTCCATTAACTCCCTTCCCAGAAATTCTTTCATTGGCTCCCCAAGACAAAACAAAGGAGGAATATACAGAAGACACAGTTTTACTAGAATCAAAGGAGGCGACGGTTGAATCTTTCCCTGCTCCTGTTTCTTCTCCTACTCGGGTTTTGCCTAGTGATGGCCAGGCTCCTTTGCAGTGGACTGTTGAGACATATGAGCAGAGTAAAGCAAAGGTGCATGATGAAGAATACCCAGAACTGGGTGTTGAAGTCCATCTACCAGAGTTACCAATGAAGAAATCGGATGAGGTACCAAAGGTCAAAGATTTCCCTATGCCAGCAGTTAGTTTCCCTGAACCAGTCAGAAATGATCTGGAACCAGAAAAAGTTGAAACTTCTCATGTATTTGCTGATGCTGTATATAAGAAAGACATAGTTGAAGAGGAACATGGTCCTATCGTTGAGCAAGAAGACCTAAAACAGCCACCAGCTATAATACCAGTGTATAAGCCAAAGGAAGAACTTCCAGTGATTCCTTTCCCTAAAATCACTTCAGAGGCACAGGAAAAAGATAATGCACTGGATAAACCAGAGAAAACCATGGTTGTTGAACAGAGAATTGAGGAAACACTGACTGATAAGTCTGAAGGAAAAGAATTGGTTGCACCAGAGTCTGAAAGTACAGTCTTAGCAGAACCTTTCCCTGCTCCTGTTTCTTCTTCTACTCAGGTTATGCCTGGTGATGGCCAGGCTCCTTTGCAGTGGACTGTTGAGACATATAAGCAGGATAAAAGAGAGGTACATGATGAGGCATATCCTGAAGAAGGTGATGAAATCAGTCTACCTGAGTTACCAATGAAGAAACCAGAAAAAGTAATTGATAACAAAAACTTCCCAGTCCCATCAGCCTGCCTTCCAGAACCAGCTGGTGGTGACCAGGTTCCAAAAGAGGCTGAGACATCAAATGTTTTCCGAGATGATATATATAAGACAGTGGAAATTATTGAGGAGTCACTTCCTATTGTTGAACAAGAAAGTCTGAAGCAACCTCCAGTTAGAGTGCCAAGTTATGAAATCAAGGAAAACGTCCAAATATCACCTTTCCCTGGAATTCCCTCTGACCCTGAGGCAGAAAATGTAGATGTCAAGGAGCTTCAAGAAAATGGTGTTGATCTACCTGGTTCTGGCGAGAAAGGTACAGACATAGCTGTAAAAAGCTTCCCTGAACCAACAGCGAGCAATATTAATGAAGTTCCCACAGTTACAAGTCCAACCACAACATGGACAGAGGACCTTTACAATAAGAGGAATGAAAATGATGACAAGGGATTGGCTATTCCTGCTGATGAATCAGTAACTCCTTCGGAAACATTACCAGTGAAGAAACCTGATGAACCAATTAAAGCAGTGGAATTCCCCCCACCATTTGGAGATGCACCTCAACCATCAGGGAAAGAAGATTCCTATCCAAAAAGTGCAAATAAATCTGAAACTTTCACAGATCCCCTTTATATCCAAAATAAGTTTGATGATAAATCCACTCCATTTACTGAGGAAGATCATTTGAAACAGACGTCTCCATCTGTTCCAGTGTATGAGGACACTCAAAATATTAAGGTGGAACCTTTCCCTGTAGTTATATCAGAAACAGAGAAAGTACCAGTAACTGTGCAGAGTGAAGAAGTAAACAGGAAACAGATAGAGGTAGATTTCCCCAACATCAAAGTAAATAAAGTAGATGTCTTGCCAAGAGATCCCTCTACTATTGTCCCTTGGAAAGATGAAACTTACACCAAGAAAGAAGTGATTGTAAGTGCTGAAGATATCCCTGACAATAAATCAGTACCTATGGTGCCTGCTTTCCCAATGAAAAAACCTAGTAAGCCAGAGGATGATGATAGCTTTTTAGCACCAGTTGGAGAATTCCCAGCTCCTTCAGGAGACTCACAGGATCCTAATCCAGTTTTAAGTAGAGACAATGCCTTTACCAAAATGATTTATGAAAAAGAAAAGGAGAATATAAAACCTACAGAATTCATTGGTGAAAATGATCAAGAATTAGTAAGACCTGTTACTGTACCTGAATATAAAGAACCAGAAATTACAGAACTCAGACCATTCCCAGCAATTGAAATTGGAGAGGAAGCAGAAGAACCTAAAGGAATTAATGAAAGAACAGTTGTGAAAGAGCCACCTTTAGAATCTGTTGATACAGAAGAAATCTGTGAACCAGAAACTACAACCACAATCAGAAAAATCATTAGGAAGAAAATAGTCAAAAAGATTGTTTATATTGATGGCAAACCGGTTGAGACTGAAGAAGAGGTTGAAGAACCAGAGGAAATCATCACCAAAGAAAGTGGTGTAGAAGAACCAGACTCTGTGAGGGAAAGAGAACCTTTAGAATCTGATGTTACAGAAGAAATCTGTGAACCAGAAACTACAACCACAATCAGAAGAATCATTAGGAAGAGAATAATCAAAAAGATTGTTTATATTGATGGCAAACCAGTTGAGACTGAAGAAGAGGTTGAAGAACCAGAGGAGATCATTACAAAAGAAAGTGGTGTAGAAGAACCAGACTCTGTGAGGGAAAGAGAACCTTTAGAATCTGTTGTTACAGAAGAAATCTGTGAACCAGAAACTACAACCACAATCAGAAGAATCATTAGGAAGAGAATAATCAAAAAGATTGTTTATATTGATGGCCAGCCAGTTGAGACTGAAGAAGAGGTTGAAGAACCAGAGGAAATCATCACCAAAGAAAGTGGTGTAGAAGAACCAGACTCTGTGAGGGAAAGAGAACCTTTAGAATCTGTTGTTACCAAAGAAATCTGTGAACCAGAAACTACAACCACAATCAGAAGAATCATTAGGAAGAGAATAATCAAAAAGATTGTTTATATTGATGGCAAACCAGTTGAGACTGAAGAAGAGGTTGAAGAACCAGAGGAGATCATTACAAAAGAAAGTGGTGTAGAAGAACCAGACTCTGTGAGGGAAAGAGAACCTTTAGAATCTGTTGTTACAGAAGAAATCTGTGAACCAGAAACTACAACCACAATCAGAAGAATCATTAGGAGGAGAATAATCAAAAAGATTGTTTATATTGATGGCAAACCAGTTGAGACTGAAGAAGAGGTTGAAGAACCAGAGGAAATCATCACCGAAGAAAGTGGTGTAGAAGAACCAGACTCTGTAAGGGAAAGAAAGCCTTTAGAATCTGTTGTTACGGAAGAAATCTGTGAACCAGAAACTACAACCACAATCAGAAGAATCATTAGGAAGAGAATAATCAAAAAGATTGTTTATATTGATGGCAAACCAGTTGAGACTGAAGAAGAGGTTGAAGAACCAGAGGAAATCATCACTGAAGAAAGTGGTGTAGAAGAACCAGACTCTGTGAGGGAAAGAAAGCCTTTAGAATCTGTTGTTACGGAAGAAATCTGTGAACCAGAAACTACAACCACAATCAGAAGAATCATTAGAAAGAGAATAATCAAAAAGATTGTTTATATTGATGGCAAACCAGTTGAGACTGAAGAAGAGGTTGAAGAACCAGAGGAAATCATCACCGAAGAAAGTGGTGTAGAAGAACCAGACTCTGTGAGGGAAAGAAAGCCTTTAGAATCTGTTGTTACCGAAGAAATCTGTGAACCAGAAACTACAACCACAATCAGAAGAATCATTAGGAAGAGAGTAATCAAAAAGACTGTTTACATTGATGGCAAACCAGTTGAGACTGAAGAAGTGGTTGAAGAACCAGAGGAAATCATCACTGAAGAAAGTGGTGTAGAAGATCTAAATTCTCTGAGGGAAAGGAAGCCTTTAGAATCTGTTGTTACAGAAGAAACCTGTGAACCAGAAACTACAACCACAATCAGAAGAATCATTAGAAAGAGAATAATCAAAAAGATTGTTTACATTGATGGTAAACCAGTTGAGACTGAAGAAGAGGTTGAAGAACCAGAGGAGATCATCACTGAAGAAAGTGGTGCAGAAGAACCAGATTCTCTGACGGAAAGAAAGCCTTTAGAATCTGTTATTACAGAAGAAATTTGTGAACCAGAAACTACAACCACAATCAGAAGAATCATTAGGAAGAGAATAATCAAAAAGATTGTTTATATTGATGGCCAGCCAGTTGAGACTGAAGAAGAGGTTGAAGAACCAGAGGAGATCATTACAAAAGAAAGTGGTGTAGAAGAACCAGACTCTGTGAGGGAAAGAAAGCCTTTAGAATCTGTTGTTACAGAAGAAATCTGTGAACCAGAAACTACAACCACAATTAGAAGAATCATTAGGAAGAGAATAATCAAAAGGATTGTTTACATTGATGGCAAACCAGTTGAGACTGAAGAGGAGGTTGAAGAACCAGAGGAAATCATCACTGAAGAGAGTGGTGTAGAAGAACCAGACTCTGTGAGGGAAAGAAAGCCTTTAGAATCTGTTGTTACAGAAGAAATCTGTGAACCAGAAACTACAACCACAATTAGAAGAATCATTAGGAAGAGAATAATCAAAAGGATTGTTTACATTGATGGCAAACCAGTTGAGACTGAAGAGGAGGTTGAAGAACCAGAGGAAATCATCACCGAAGAGAGTGGTGTAGAAGAACCAGACTCTGTGAGGGAAAGAAAGCCTTTAGAATCTGTTATTACAGAAGAAATCTGTGAACCAGAAACTACAACCACAATCAGAAGAATCATTAGAAAGAGAATAATCAAAAAGATTGTTTATATTGATGGCAAACCAGTTGAGACTGAAGAAGAGGTTGAAGAACCAGAGGAGATCATCACTGAATTAAGTGGTGCAGAAGAACCAGATTCTCTGACAGAAAGAAAGCCTTTAGAATCTGTTGTTACAGAAGAAATCTGTGAACCAGAAACTACAACCACAATCAGAAGAATCATTAGGAAGAGAATAATCAAAAAGATTGTTTATATTGATGGTCAGCCAGTTGAGACTGAAGAAGAGGTTGAAGAACCAGAGGAGATCATCACCAAAGAAAGTGGTGTAGAAGAACCAGACTCTGTGAGGGAAAGAAAGCCTTTAGAATCTGTTGCTACAGAAGAAATCTGTGAACCAGAAACTACATCCACAATCAGAAGAATCATTAGGAAGAGAATAATCAAGAAGATTGTTTATATTGATGGTAAACCAGTTGAAACTGAAGAAGAGGTTGAAGAACCAGAAGAAATTATCACTAAAGAAAGTGGTATTGAAGAGCTAGATTCTCTGAGGGAAAGAAAGACTTTAGACTCTGTTGTTACAGAAGAAATCTGTGAACCAGAAACTACAACCACAATCAGAAGAATCATTAGGAAGAGAATAATCAAGAAGATTATTTATATTGATGGTAAACCAGTTGAAACTGAAGAAGAGGTTGAAGAAAGAGGAAATTATCACTAAAGAGTGGTATTGAAGAACCAGAGACTTTAGACTCTGTTGTTACAGGAGAAATCTGTGAACCAGAAATCATCACAATCAGAAGAAAGAGAATAATCAAGAAGATTATTTATGTTGATGGTAAACCAGTTGAAACTCCAGAAGAATTCATCCTAGAAGATCCAGGGAAAGAAAGCCTTTAGAATCTGTTGTTACAGAAGAAATCTGTGAACCAGAAGCTACAACCACAATCAGAAGAATCATTAGGAAGAGAATAATCAAAAAGATTGTTTATATTGATGGCCAGCCAGTTGAGACTGAAGAAGAGGTTGAAGAACCAGAGGAAATCATCACCAAAGAAAGTGGTGTAGAAGAATTAGACTCTGTAAGGGAAAGACAACCTTTAGAATCTGTTGTTACAGAAGAAATCTGTGAACCAGAAACTACAACCACAATCAGAAGAATCATTAAAAAGAGAATAATCAAGAAGATTGTTTATATTGATGGTAAACCAGTTGAGACTGAAGAAGTGGTTGAAGAACCAGAGGAAATCATCACCGAAGAAAGTGGTGTAAAAGAACCAGACTCTGTAAGGGAAAGAGAACCTTTAGAATCTGTTGTTACAGAAGAAATTTGTGAACCAGAAACTACAACCACAATCAGAAGAATCATTAGGAAGAGAATAATCAAAAAGATTGTTTACATTGATGGCAAACCAGTTGAGACTGAAGAAGAGGTTGAAGAACCAGAGGAAATCATCACCAAAGAAAGTGGTGTTGAAGATCCAGACTCATTAAGGGAAAGAAAGCCTTTAGAATCTGTTGTTACCGAAGAAATCTGTGAACCAGAATCTACAACCACAATCAGAAGAATCATTAGAAAGAGAATAATCAAGAAGATTGTTTATATTGATGGTAAACCAGTTGAAACTGAAGAAGAGGTTGAAGAACCAGAAGAAATTATCACTGAAGAAAGTGGTATTGAAGATCCAGATTCTCTGAGGGAAAGAAAGCCTTTAGAATCTGTTGTTACAGAAGAAATCTGTGAACCAGAAACTACAACCACAATCAGAAGAATCATTAGAAAGAGAATAATCAAGAAGATTGTTTATATTGATGGCCAGCCAGTTGAGACTGAAGAAGAGGTTGAAGA
Source organism: Macrobrachium rosenbergii (assembly GCF_040412425.1). NCBI lineage: Eukaryota > Metazoa > Arthropoda > Malacostraca > Decapoda > Palaemonidae > Macrobrachium > Macrobrachium rosenbergii. Next base: position 3,874,505 of record NC_089786.1, on the reverse strand, counting down.
ACCAGAGGAAATTATCACTGAAGAAAGTGGTGTTGAAGATCCAGATTCTCTGAGGGAAAGAAAGCCTTTAGAATCTGTTGTTACAGAAGAAATCTGTGAACCAGAAACTACAACCACAATCAGAAGAATCATTAGAAAGAGAATAATCAAAAAGATTGTATATATTGATGGCCAGCCAGTTGAGACTGAAGAAGAGGTTGAAGAACCAGAGGAGACCATCACCGAAGAAAGTGGTGTAGAAGAACCAGGCTCTGTGAGGGAAAGAAAGCCTTTAGAATCTGTTGTTACAGAAGAAATCTGTGAACCAGAAACTACAACCACAATCAGAAGAATCATTAGGAAGAGAATAATCAAAAAGATTGTTTACATTGATGGCAAACCAGTTGAGACTGAAGAAGAGGTTGAAGAACCAGAGGAAATCATCACCGAAGAAAGTGGTATTGAAGATCCAGACTCTCTGAGGGAAAGAAAGCCTTTAGAATCTGTTATTACAGAAGAAATCTGTGAACCAGAAACTACAACCACAATCAGAAGAATCATTAGGAAGAGAATAATCAAGAAGATTGTTTATATTGATGGTAAACCAGTTGAGACTGAAGAAGTGGTTGAAGAACCAGAAGAAATTATCACTGAAGGTGTTGTAGAAGATCCAGACTCTCTGAGGGAAAGGAAGCCTTTAGAATCTGTTGTTACAGAAGAAATCTGTGAACCAGAAACTACAACCACAATCAGAAGAATCATTAGGAAGAGAATAATCAAAAAGATTGTTTATATTGATGGCAAACCAGTTGAGACTGAAGAAGAGGTTGAAGAACCAGAAGAAATCATCACTGAGGAAAGTGGTGTTGAAGAGTCAGACTCTGTAAAGGAAAGAAAACCTCTAGAATATTTTGGTCCACAAGAAATCTATGAACCAGAAACTGAAGAGGATGTTGAAGAACCTGAGGAAGTTACTGAAGGGAGTGTTCTGGATGAACCAGTGTTGACAAGTGAAGAAAAACCATCTGAACTTATATTTGTAAAAGAAATATATAAACCAGATACTGAGGCCATTGTTAAAGATGCCATTAGAAAGGCTGAAAATGAAGATAAGCCTGAAGGAAAGGAAACAACTGGCCCTACTTTAACCAAAGTCAGTAAGCCAGACATTGATGATCAGCCAGAAGAAGCAGGAGACAAGATTGTGGAGTCTGTTGAGGTAGTTGAAGAACCAGTAACTACAAAACAACCGCAACCAACTGATGCTGCAACTGCAAAAACTGATGCTCCAGAAAGCACGTCTTCCTTCGGAAGATTTTTCAGGGGTATTTTCCAGAAGATTGTTCCTAAAGAGCCAGAGGAAACTTCAGAGGAGCAAGGGAAGCCCCTGTTGGAAGATGTCAAAAAGACAGGGGAGGCAGAAGACTTGTCTCTTCCAAAGGGAAAAGCGGTACCCACTGATCATACAGATAGAACAGCAGTTAAAATAGAAGAATGTGAGGAAGCTCCCTTAGGTGCTGAACCAAAATCTACACCTAGCATTACAAAAGCTGTGAAGAGGTTGATCAAGAAGATAGTTTACATTGATGGCCAACCTGTAGAAAGAGAAGAGGAAATTGAAGAACCAGAAGAAAGTGCTGAGGAAAGCAAAGAACCTGAAAGAAGTGCCTTGGTTCCTCTTGAAAAAGAAACCATTAAGGAGCAAAAGACTGATGTGGAGGTTCTTCAGATGACGAGTGATAAACAGATGCCAAGTGAGGCTGTCACAGATGATGAAATTGTGCCAGAAACAGCTGCAGGTAAGGTTAGTCAGAGAAAAGTTAAGAAGGTTGTCACAACTGATGGTAAACCAGTGGAGACTGAAGAAGTTGTGGAAGAGTCAGAGGGTATGGCTCAAAGACCAGAAAAGGTTGTTGACAGTGCAGAAATTCCAGTTGATCCTCAAAGTGCTGTAAGGAAAAAGGTTGTGATTGTTGATGGAAAACCAAGTGAAATAGAGGAGGTAGTTGAAGGTCCAGACTCATGTGAAGAACTTCCCTCACCTGCACGTGATTTAGTAAGTAAGGCAATTCCTACTCACACTAAGGATGCACCCACTAATCTTGATAGTATTAAGAAATCAGACATTATTGATGGTAAGTCTCTTTGTAAAGAAAGTTTAGAAGAAAAACCAGAGATTTTCACTGATGAGACTGTTGTACCTAAAGTGATTAAAAAGAATATAGTCAGAGATGACGGTAAGCCTGTAGAGGTTGAGGAAGTTGTAGAGGAGTCAGATGGAATTAGTAAAAGTAGACATAGTGTCCCTGGTAATCTTAAAGTGGAAAGTATTTCTGAACCCAAGTTTTCTAGTAGGGGTAATGAATTAATTATTGAACATCTCCCACAGCCAGCAAAGGATTCCTTAACAGATTCTGGAGTTACTAGAAAGGAGGTCATTGGAAAAGATCTTCCTTCTCCTAAAATAATGGAAGAAGTGAAACAGCAGCAAACTCCTGAAGAAAGTCTACAAGATGTCCCCACAATTGAAGGTAAGCCAACTGATTCTCTACAGAATATCAGGGAAGTCCAGTTACATCCAGGTACTGGAAAAGGAATTAGTGAAGTACCTTCTGAAACTAGAGTTAAAGATGATCTGGTACCTGAGAGGGAAATCAAAGATCTTCAGCCAAAACCATTACCAGTTGAGGGCAGTGTTAAGTTTGATGGTAATGAAATTCCTGATAAGGCCACTGGAGACTCAGTACCAGAACCTTCTAAGAATGATGTGCCTTCACAAAAAGCTCCTGGTGATCTGGAAAAACTTCAGCCCACAACCACTGCTGAAAGCACAAAAGCAAAGGATCCATTAACAGAAGTAGCTTTAGACAGGCAACCCGCAACTGAAGTTAGAATTAGTCCAGTTAGTGTAGTAATAGAGAGCAGACATACTGAGCAGATAGATGAAGCATCACCTCAGATTTCCCAGGTAGTCTATAGTACCGAAATGGCTGAGAGAGATAGAGAATTAGACACAAAGCTTGATAAGCATGTCCCTGTAGAAATGAGAGAGACAGTCCCAGAGGAGAAAGATCCTGAAAGAATGATTGGAAAAGCTGTGGTAACACCAACATCTTACACAACTTATATGAATGATCAGTTTGTTACTAGTGTTGATATAGAAGCTTTGCCTTCAACTGAGGGAGCCCACCCAAATAAAGATATCCCACATATCACGGATGAATTAAGAGAAAAGCAATCTGCTGGTCCTTCTAAGGTACAGTTACAAGAAGAATGTTTACCTCAGGAAGTAAGTGTTTCTGAGGATAAACTAGCAACAAGATCACCATCACCACCAGCTAGTTTAGATTCCGTGATCAGAGAGAAAAATGTTCCAAAAGACAAGGGTGAAGCTCAAGAAATAGAAATTAGAGAAGAATGGGATATCATAACCTCTCTTCTTAGACGTCACCAGAATCGCAAGGAAAAGCCTACTGCATCTCCTCTAGGTCGACCACTTCTGCTTGCTACATCTAAGGAACCACCAGGTCAGGGTAAAGGCGAACAGATTGATGGTAGTCTCAGTATATTGCGCTCATCTATAGAAAAGAAAGATGCTGTTGTTGTTCAGAAAGTCATTATCACTATTATCGAGACTATAAGTACCTGGCTAGAAACTGTTGAATACAGAACTTACAATATTAAGTATGCTGAAAATCCTATTGAAAGGCAACAACAGTTTGAACATCTCAGGAATGAAATACTGATCATTGAAGAAAAGATTGCCATGCTAGAAGAAGTAACAGAATATGCAAATGAAGTTCTAACTAAAGAAACAATAATAACCATCAAAGAAACCATGACTGTCTTGCAAGAACAAGTCAGTCAAGTGGAGAAGCTACGCCAGGCACAGCAAGAAGAAGTTGCACAACAAGAGGAAAACAAAGCCCAGTACATTGCTGCAGTGGGTGATGCTGAAAATAAGATTGCAGAGCTAAGAGCAGAATTAGGCAAGATCCAAGAAACTGCAATGACACCAGAAGAGAAGGTTGTTAAGCTCGAACTGATTTTAACTGCAAATGAAGAAACAAGAGATTGTTTAACACGGCTTCTACTTGGTGCCCATGAAATACCAAATGTTCCTGTTGAGCATGCTTCAGATGAATTAGGAACTGTTCAGACGGAACTCTGCAACATTCAGGATTCTGCTGAGAAAGAACTAGATCGGGTATTGCGGCTGACAACCACTACCACAGAATATGAGGAGACACTGATGGAGCTCACACATCTTATAGAGATGGCCGAAACAATCTTGGAAGCCCGTGTAGTTGCCAGAGACCTTGACCACCTAACCGATACCATTACAAAACATAAGAAGCTCTTCCTGTCCCTTAGACAGTGCCAGAAAGTTTTGGAATCCTTAGATACTGCTTTAGAGCCAAGTTCACGGGTTCATTACCAGCAACTCTACTCTCAGTCATACCTAAGGGCATCAGTCCTTCTTGATAAGGCAACCCAGCGTAATCATCAACTTGCCCTTCTGCGAGCCGAGTGGGTGCGTCTTCTCAGCCAACTTCAAGAAGAGGAGGAATGGAACGTCTCAGCATCGGAGCAAGTTACCCAGCTACATACAGTCTCTGCTGACACCTACGAGGACAACACCAACTCCTGCAAGGTGAGAATGTTTTCATTTAAAGTTCTCTAATTTGGGGTTTGTTCAAGGGAGTTTTCAAGTTGGAGTTTCACGAGGCATTACATTGAATACATCACTGACATTTAACATACAGTCCTTTTCTTAAGTTTTTTCACAATTGCACATTTTTTTTTTATTGGTGACATATATACTAGATACGTGGCATGTTCTACTAAGAGTTACCTTTTTTTTATGATTTCAGCAGTAACCTTTCAACCTAATAATTCATTATTTGGCAGACTAATTCAGTTTGTCGCAGACTGAGGTTTATTATGACCATTTACCATTTTCCCTAATTTGCTTATTTCAGGAATGCCAGGTTTGTAGTTGTATTTTTCATTCGACAACTTGTCAGTTAACAAACCTCTGAGGTACTGAGGACTACTTGGAAGAAAAATATTTGTTTCTGATTAACAATGTTAACGAAGGCTTTGTTATTTTCCCCCAATTAAGTAACAGCTCCTACCGACCCTCGTCTGTTGGTTGATTTAGTCAGTTTGATGTTGTACGTAGACATACGTTCCATTTTTGTTTGCTCCTCCAGTTAATAAGTCATCCGAAAGTTACCTAAAGATTAAAATACCTAAAATTCATCACAGATTGCAGTCCAGAATTACTGGAATCCTCAGTTAGTGATTTACGTTAGTGAGGAACCCAACCTATAAAAAAAAAGGCTTGAATGACGAGATAAAACTAATACTCCTTGTTATATTAAATCCCAAGAGTCAGTACTATTAGTTAAAGACCCCTTTCCTTGATTGATTCAAGTATATTAGTTAAAGACCCCTCCTTGATTGGTTCAATCAAGTATGAAAATTTTCTTGGCCATCATCATAACTGGCAACTAACACTTTACAAGAACAAAATTTGTTGTTGCTACACTCTTTGCAGATACATTGAAATCGAGAATTTTAATTATAGTAAGCTCAGTTTGTCAATAGACTGATCAGCTGGAGTATTTTCAAATCTTGCATGGAGCATACTCAGATCTCATTCAGTAGTAGTGACTCCATAGATTGGCCTGTTCAAGTACTTTGAAATGTCATTAGATTGTAGTGAAGATGATGTTCCATAGGGCTGTTCTCGATTGGGACCGTGGAAAAGCCTAAACCAAGTAGCTGTGAATATGAAAGATATTATTTTAAAAAATGTATTTTACAACACTAATAATTTTCAGTCCTTTGTAGCCTTAGCTCTAGGAGAAATCTTTCTTGTAACGTGCTCAAATAATAGGGTAAATTTCCAGCAGACTGTATTTTTCATTTTTGGTTTCAGTTGCAACTAACAAAAATAGAGCTCTTATTCTTGGAAATCATTGGGATTTTTTTTAAGCTAAATTTCATTCTGCATCCATCATAGGTCATGGATCAAATTTACCACTATTTGCCCTATTTGATGGTAACTGATAACTTTTAATAGTTCATTGTAATGTTTATGTTTATATATTGGAAGCAATGGCTTTGACAGAGAAGGAATGAGTGTGTTTGATGTGTACAGGAGTTTTTGGAAGTTTTGTTACTTTTAAATGCAAAATGTAAATGTCAGTATGTTGACTTAAATGTAACCTGAATTGTACATACAACCCCTGTGAGACTGGGAAATCCCTTCTGTAAAATATTAAATGCTGATCTTACAGCTGGTTTTATTTCGAGGATGTGTTTGGTTAGTGTGTTTCGTGAAAGTAAACATTCATACATTTAAAATTAAGAATGTTAGGATGTCAAATGTATATTATCCCCCTGCTATTTGTTGTCATACTGACTTACTTGTCCTGTTGGGTCTTCATTATAGTGATAGGTTGGAAGAGAAATGTAATTATTATCAAACAAAGTAAATTCAGTTGTTTATACATGCATGCATATGTACACAGAAACAAACATGCTTATAACAGATCATGTGTTACATTTATAGAACTCATGGTGCTACGTAGCACCATAGTTGCCAAATAACTCACTTGTGCTGACAAATAAAACATCTTGATTCCATCATCATTCAAAAGCTTATTCAGTTAGTAATTAGGCTTTTTAATAAGTGCTTTGGCATCTACTCTCATCCAGTTTACTTAGACCTGGTACAGGACGATCTTTTTTAACACCCTCTTAGCAGGTGAAGGAGAAGCAAATAGATGTGTGCGAGAGATAAAAGAGAGGTCTTGATGGAGGTGAAAAGTATCACCCAGTAACACAGTTCCCTTTTTTAGAGCATGACTAACTCTTATGCGTGTCTGCGTGTGCGGTTTTAATAATACAGGATCTGCTTGCTGAGAGTGTGACACACGAAGCCCACACCGGCCACCTGGTGGAGATGGTCCGCAAGGTTGGAGATGTGATCACCTGCACGCACCTGGAGACCCGCGTGAAGGCCCATCATCAGAGGACCATCAGACTTCGGCAGGATGTGGGACGTCTTCTGGAACGCCTGGAGGAGCTTCATGTCCACTGGGCAGCTTACCAAACCCAAATGGATAAGCTTCAGGAATGGTGCGCTCAAGCTAAGAGTTCACTTCAGGACATCGACCTTACGCCTCAAGATCAAGAGAAATTGAGAGAACAGTTTAATCAAATATGGGTAAGTAATTCATTGAAGATCTACCTGTTTGGTCAAGTGGTAAATTTTGTCTTGAAGTGAGATACCAAACACAAGTTTGAGCATTAATATTGAAGGTCATGAGACAGAATTTTGCTAATTCACACATTAATCTCTTACAGAATCTAAAAGCACAGTTTGACAGCCAGAGCGTCTTACTTGATGAGTGCATGAATCATTTTGATAAATCTGTTAGTCTGGTCAACATGACAGATGAGAGCCATCAGAGACACTTCTTATCTCAGTTCAAAAACGAGTGGCGTGAGCTTGAAGAACTGCTTCAAGCAAAAGAACAAGAACTCCACAAGATACAAATTCAGGTTGTTCCTGTGCCACAGCTTCTGGCTGAAACTCAGGACACACTTTCAAGCGTAGAAGTGTCTCTACAAGAAATTGACACTCATGTTACCTCAATCCAACAGTTACGTGACATCTCAGAAAAATACAAGGTCCTCCGTGTCAAAATCCTGAACAGCAAGAACAACTTGGACCATCTAACCCAGGTGTCAAGTGCAGAAGAAGAACAAGACGAGGTCTTAGTTGATACTCTGGGCCGGCTGAACCTCACCTGCCAAGAACTGATCTGTACCATCCAGCAGCGCATTACATCCCTTGAGTATGTGCTGGACAACGTGCAGAAAACCGTCAGTCGAGTTGAACGCATCTCTTTAACCATGATGCACCTAGAGAGCACACTGCAGAGATGTCAAGCAGTGGACAAAGAGGGTGAGAAGATCATCAAGGGAGCCATACATTCCTGCAAGACCATACAAGACGGTCTTGCTCGAGCTGAGGAGGACATCCTGAAGGTCAAGCAGACCATGGAAACACTGAGGAAAGATCCTCATCACCCTTGCCATCTGACTGAGCTCGAGACACAGATAGACAATCTACAGCAGAGGCTCAAGTCTATCTCAGAGAGTATCAAGGAGACCCACTCCAACCTCAAGGGTAGACTCGACATTTGGCAGAAGTTCATGACATCAGCTGATGCTGTTGACAGTTTCCTCATGGAAGTGGAAGATCTGATGGACAGTGCTCTAGAGCTACCGTCAGTCAACAGAGATTCACTCCAGACCCACGTTGAAGAATTACACAACTTGCAGAGCTCAATGAACACAAACGAGAACTTGCTGGAAATGCTCAAGAGCCAGGCCGTCCAAGTGGAGAAGACACAAAGCGTCGAGACGCAACTCACCAGATGGAACAGTGTTTCAGAAAGAATCGAATCGGTAAGTTCACGATACTCTTAGTTTGTAGTATTATACCTAGACTGTAGATCGTTCTACCTGTCTCATAAAAGTAAATTATTTTAGATAGTAAAGCTGTAGCTTTATGATTTTTATGGTCAACTGTACGTCTTGAAACTATAAAATACAGCCAATAAGAAGGAAGTTATGAATATTTGTGCAAAGTTACCATTAGAAAACGTGCTCTTTATTTTTACATTTTTTAAGTTTTAAAGCACAGAAACCTTGGTTTACTTAAACATTTCTAAAAGAAGACATCTATTTTCTTATAATTTCTTGCAGGTCATTTTGAGATACGAAACAGCCCTGAAACTCTGGAGCAGATTCGTCGAGGTTCAGGAGGAAGTTCGTACTTGGGTGGAGTCCAAAATCACACTCATCGTCTCCCTCCAGTCCAAGGGCATCACGTCCCAAGAAAGAGACCAGATTCAGGTAAGTACAGGAATGATTATACTGTCTGTACTGGAATGATTACTGCCTGTACTAGAATGACCACTTTCTGTACTGGAATGATCACTTTCTGTACAGCAATGATTGCTCTCTGTAGAGGAATGATTACTGTTTGTACGGAAATGATTACTGTCTACACAGGAATAATTACTGCCTTTAAAGCAATGATTACTGTCTGTACAGGAATGGTTCCTGTCTTTACAGGAATGATTCCTGTCTTTACAGGAATTATTACTGTCTGTACAGGAACGATGCTGCCTGTACAGAAATGATTACTTTCTGTACAGGAATGATTGTGTAAGACAAGGTCTATAGAGCTCCATAGACCTTGGTGTAGGCTATGTACAGGAATGACTACTCTCTCTACAGGAATGATTACTGTCCGTAAATGAATGATTACTGTGTGCAGGAATGATTTATTGCTTATTGCCGGCAAACGGTCGGGCAAATTTTAATTGTTTTTATCTGAGAAAAGAAATGCAGAAAAATTAAGGAGAAAAATACTTCTTGGAAAGCAAAAGTACCTTAGAAAATTTCTTCGAGTTTATTAGTCAGTATTTGAAGGGTTAAAAATATTCAATTTTTGTTATTAATTAGGCCGTCATTGTTAGCATTGTTTAATTACCTGCGAATTAAATTGGCTTACGTTCCATTCCTCAGTTCATTCGAGATGCAGCCAACTGAGTATTTAGATACAGTTTAGCATTTCTTGATAGAATTCTAAAAAGAAAATATTTGTTAAAAGGCCATTTTCGCTAACCTTCTTTTTTTAACCATTATTTTGTGAGTTCCTGTTTTGCCTGCGCCACTCATTTGTTGAAAGTGCACGAATAATTCTCGCAGAAGCATTTAAATTCACGCCATTGTATCCTGCTAAGATTTTATCGCTTTCCTTTTAAAGGCTTCGATAAAAAAAAAAAAAATAGTCGAAGTCGAACGCCTGGGTAAAAAAAATTCTTCGACACCACAAATCCCAGTTAGTGGTAGCATCTGCAGATAAAAACCCCATTTAAATGTTCGACCAATTTGCGAACGAGACCATTTAAAAAAGAAAAATAAAAAACTGGTTTGACCTCCCACGCGCGCACCTGTTCGGTCACCCGTAAATTTGGGGTACACATCTTCGAGAAAGGGCCTTGGAGGGAGGTGGGGGGAGGAGGGGAATGGGAAGGGGGGTGATTTGCAAATCGTCCTATTCTCTTTTTCGCTTTTTTTTTATACGCATCCCGTTTCGCGGATGACCTCACTCGCCCGGTATGTAGAGGTGGTCGCTTTCGTTCCCGAAAACAAGTCCAGCTGATTTTATATGGAAGTCAGTCCCCCTCTCTCTCTCTCTCTCTCTCTCTCTCTCTCTCTCTCTCTCTCTCTCTCTCTCTCTCTCTCTCTGTGGTTTTGCATGTGCTTGTCCAGTAGACTAGTAAATACTACTTTACAAACCAGAATTCATAACATCCACTAAAATTCAAATCTGATGAGATATACGGGGTGTTACTTTGGCTTCTCATCTCCGCGTCCCCCACCCCGAGGTACTAGTACTAAACATGGCCTAAGCGTCCCAAACGCCGTGTTTAGTACTAGCCTCTCGGGGATCCAAATATTATATACATATACACCCATTTCTATATTGTGTGGTCGACAAATTATATTAATAAACGATATCTTCGTGCGACCGTCTACTTTACAATTTACCATATGGTGTTTAGTACTAGCACCTCGGAGTAGCTGACGCGTGGATAACGAGCCAAATAGCACCATACAAGGACTATGCTTCATAATGCTCTTTCAGTAACGTCAAATTTAAAAAAAAATGGTTGATATGTAGAAAGCGGAAGCTGATAGATAAGGTACTAACAGGGCTAAGCACAAGAGAGTAACCAAATACCTTATGAAACATTATTCAAGAGGTGCCGATACAAAGGCAAAACGGCTGTGGCTTTTAATAGCTTGCAGTACTTGTGCCCAAGCCAGATTTTTATTTAATTATTTTATTTATTTATTATTTGAGTTCGTAGGGGCAGGTCTGTCATTACCTGACGAGGGGAGTCCATTCATGTTATATATTTCTCTTACATTAATCGATTGGCCAGTTTTAGCCAAATTGGTTCTCTAAGTGAATGAAAAACATTTAAAACAAATTCTAACTAATGTAAACGTTCCGTTTATGAACTTAAATAAAACAATATAAATTTCTAAAAATGAAAAATTCGTGATCAGGTTATTTTGATCAAGTTATTCACCAGTTGAAATAAACGAAATATGGTAATGAAACTAAGTAATATATAGTATATATATATATATATATATATATATATATATATATATATATATATATATATATATATATATATATATATATATATATACAGTATATAGATTACATATATACTTTCTGATTTATGTTATTTTGTCTCTCTCTCTCTCTCTCTCTCTCTCTCTCTCTCTCTCTCTCTCTCATTATCATCCTTGTTTATTTTTTATACACTGTATGATCTAAATAATAGCATATTCCATACACTATATTTTTGGACTACTGGATTCAGACAGTTCTGTCATAAAAAAAATTCTGGAATCCTGGCTAAGAATTTAATGGACCACGAACATGGGAAAAATATATATTTATTAAAAAATACTAGTGCCATAATGATGGCGTGTCACGCAATGTTATGCAAGAATTTACTTTAAAAAAGAAGAAAAAACAATAAAAGCTGCTAATGGCAACTCGACTGTAACACGAACCGACACCAATGAGGCGTTTCCACGCATAGTTTAAACCAAACTAGACCGTGGTTTGAACAACGCACTTATTAAATGCACAAAGATATTTTCGATTTTTTAGTTAAAGGTTCTAAAAGTAGTCCTTGTTCCGTACCCCGCCTGGTATCGATCTTGGGACTATTTCGTGTGAGAATCCGGCGGGGACTGTTAAGTGGTGTTCTTAGAAGCCACCTTTTGAAATGGGGAAACGCCCTTTATTACATATATGCATTTAGTATCCTTCTTTCAGTTGTATTATCCGCGGAGAAGATGCTTTGTTGTATCGTAAATTTATTGCTGATTTTATTCATAGTAGGAATGTGTTAAGTAGGGAGCGTTAAACACACGCACGCACGCACACACAAACACGATGTTAGACGCCCACGTAATTTAAATATGGAAGAGCTATAAAACAAGGGGTAAAGCTTTCTCCTCACTGAATACAAAATAGCATTCTCTCTCTCTCTCTCTCTCTCTCTCTCTCTCTCTCTCTCACACACACACACACACACACACACACACGAAATTAATACATGTACCTCAAATGTACTCAGAAAGCGGTTAACATTCGTTATGGTAATGAAATATTTCATATCTCGTGAAATATAAAACCGGCAAATGTGTCTGGTCTTGAATTAAGTAAACCGAAGAAATTATCATAAATTCCAAACGTGGTTACGTCAGAATGGATCGAAAACCACACCAGGCGAGATTGTCATAAGCGCTACATTCGCAGACAGCTTAGTAAGGGGCAAACGAGCCGTTTAGATGTTTTAAGGAAAAACAAACCGATAACGAAATATGGTGTGATCAGCTGTTCACCGCAGAACAGCCGGTCTTTTCATTTTGGAAGGATTGACGGATTACTGGCAGCTGCGGGTCTGGGACTAAGGTCAGGAGAAATCATTTAGCATTGCTGCTTGACCCGTGAAGCTTTCCGCTCGAAAGAAAGCAGCGGGCGGCGTGGACGCTCCAGAAAGGTGTCTCCTTGTTGACAGCATCGTAGCACTTTTGAAGCTGCTCGTTTACGAATTTTGACATAATGTTTTACCTTTAAATACCGGCAACGCCCTACACCGGTCAGTTATTACGCAAACCACGTAAATATCCACGTGAAAGATGCGTGTCAGAGATAAGGTAGAAAACACGCTTCCATTAGTACCATATGGGAAACCGTACCTTGTTCCCTTCCAGACTCCTCCCATTCTGCTCATACGGTACCCCCAGCTGATACGCGCCGAAGCTGAAGTCAGGGGCGGTGTCCGAATGACTAGGCGCTATGTACCCTGTGCCGTTTGTTCAGAATAAAATAACAATTTAATTTTCATTTCAAGTTAAAGTATTAAAGAAGAGTGGTTAATTTAAAGTAGTAGGCGTTTAGAATGGGTAACATGTGCTCGCGGGGGCGTATTGGAGTAAACGTAAATGTTTGGAGCCAAGCTCTTGAAGTCGTTAGGATACTTCGTTGGCTCACGTGGGAGGCAGATGGGGAGTTGCTAGGTAATGTATTTGGATTCACGTTTGATTTCATAATAATATTCATATGGCCACCGGTAATGATTAGCTTAGAATTTGTATCAGCATCAAGAGAATTTAGTAAGAGTAATGACGGGTTGGAAGAGCTTACTCCTCTAGTGTTAAACTTGATGAATGAAGCCTAAGCGAATGAAACGAATAACAATTAAAAGAAACAAAGTCTAAACATGTGACAAATACTGGAGCGAATGACTTGCCTAAAGCATAATTGGTTGAGGCATTAAATTGGTAGTTGGCATTAGAGGGAAGGTGCCCCTGGGCCCTGGGCAGGGGTATGGAGATCACACACCCTTCGGCGGGCCGAGGCCCTCCTCGTTGTAGTAGACTGACAGAAGTCTGGCAGTGAGGGTAGACTGCGACTAGACGTCGAGACTAAAGCTACCAGAGAAACAGTGACTCCTGGTTCTTAAATCTCTAGCAGTGCCAGAAATCACGTTTGTGGGAGAGAGAGAGCAACGGTCGAAAGGAAATAGTTGGTGTTTGTGAAACTGCTGCTTTGGGAAATACCAGAGAAGGTTGTGTGCGCGTGTGTTTTTTTCTGATTTCCTCCGAGTGCCAGGGCCGAAATTTGGTTCGAACTTCGTGGGGGGCGACTGAGGTATTCACGTGCAAGTGATATGCTTTTAGGTGAGTATTTTTTTTTGCATTTTACTTATTATACCGATTTATACACGTTCTATGGAGTTTGTCGTGGCGTCAGTTACTTTTATCGTGAGAAACATGCAAAGATACGGTTTAAAACAGGATGCATTTTAAGTGAGCGCGGAATGTGTTGCCATTACGGCGCCTGTTTGGCGTGAATGAAAACAATAACATCTCACCCAGTATAGCCGGTTTTTTTTAATAGCCAATAAAAGTCACATTTAGTAAATGGCCACTATGGATGGCAGCGTGGTGGCCAAATATGTTCGGTATCCAACCGGGCGTTGCCTTTGGGGGATAGGAAACTGTTGAGACTTGAAGACATTTGATTGTGCCGGGTTGAGTTGCCATGTCGCCTTTTGCCTCCCGGCTGGTGGTCTTATCCCGAGCCGATACCCATCCCAGAGACGGATTAACCCCTCCCCTCCCCCTTCCATACTTCCCGCTCCCCCTCAGACTTTCATCTATAACCAGATTTATTGCTGGTTCACGCGATCTCTGGTTTAGAATAGTCGCCTTTGTTTTGTTTGACAAGGTTTGTTTTGTGTTTAAAACTGCAATTAGAGCAGTCTTCAGGCAGATTTAGACAGAAGTGGTTCCAGATCTTATTGGTATGAGAATTTTTATCTAGATAAATCGACGATTGTTCAGATTTGCTCATTTTTAAGGTGATTGTTGTTTAGACCGATGTTATTCTGGATAGCTGACCGCATGTCAGGACTTGTAAGTCCCAAGTTTAACGGACGTTGATAATTCCTCTCTCTCTCTCTCTCTCTCTCTCTCTCTCTCTCTCTCTCTCTCTCTCTCTCTCTCTCGTGTGTACAATGTTATGGCTGTATCTATGTATAAACTTGTCATTACAACATAAGCTCATATGTTGTAATGGATACATACTTATTTATGAAATAAGCAAACACGGTTGATTTGAAATTACACAGCACAGAAACAAACAATTATTGTTTATTTGTCAACCAAATACAGCAGACATCTGACTCACAGCCAACAACACCCATGCCCAAACATTATTAGATATTTTATTCATAAATGGACACGGGGGACTCACACACATGACACATCCCCACAACAAGCACTTGTTTAATTCATAAGCAATCGCAATACACCTTGCAACGTCTAGATAAGTTGAAGGCGCATAAATCACGCAGGGAAAGGCACCTTGCATATTGCAACTGCATTGTTTACTTATTGCCAACTTGGCTGGTGAGCTTACACACACCTGTCCGGGTTCATTAGCATAATCTAGTAATGTCTTCGGTGCCATCGTTCTTTTATGGGTCTTTTTTTATTTTTCTGGACGAGGTAGAGGGAGGTACCTCGTTAAGCCCAGCACTTTCTTCTCGTAGACGTCGAGTTATTTTTGTTCGTTCCGTAGACGTTACGTCTTATGCGTTTGGTGTTTTTGTTGACTCGTGACTTTGAAATGTTTATGGTTTGTTTATCGGGGTTTTTTTTATTAATAACTTTTCAAAAGAATATTTTGTTGTTCGTCCTATGCGTTATAGGGCTAGTTAATGGGATATGATAAATTTCAGGAATATATATATATATATATATATATATATATATATATATATATATATATATATATTAAATATATATGTGCTTTATTCTCATAGGTTATTAATATCGATTGGTTAATTTAAAAAAAGGAGTAAATTTTGCAATTTGCAGGTGTTAATAAAATATACATGCACAAATTATGAGAGAGAGAGAGAGAAAGAGAGAGAGAGAGAGAGAGAGAGAGAGAGAGAGAGAGAGAGAGAGAGAGAGAGATGGGTGTTAAGAGAGAGTTACGTAATGTTACGTAATACATGCAATTTCATCAACATTTATCAAATATATATAAATTGAATGTTACTAATTCGTTAACTATCCCCTGTACAAAAAAAAAGCCTGATCACCAACTTAAAATACATGTAAATGTCACTGTAATGTTGATAATGAGCCGTGTCAACTTTATCTCTACACTCCTACAATAGTTGATTTTGAAGCCGGCTCTCATTTCAAGGTCTAGAGATACGCGTTATCACCATCTGCCGTATTTAGGGAACTTTACCCTCCTTAATTTAAAGTTTTATCTCTTATCGGGTGAAATCCTTGATAAGCCCCAAGAAAGACGTTGGAATTAGGATAGGGTTAACTTTACTAATCCTCTCTCTCTCTCTCTCTCTCTCTCTCTCTCTCTCTCTCTCTCTCTCTCTCTCTCTCTCTCAGGTACATTGATATGAAGGCTTAAAAAAACTGAGCAAAAGGGTTCGTTCATGAAAAATTTTTCCGTATTGGGCGAGTATCCCCTGAAAGTTATCAACCGCTGCAACCGTTTTCTTTAGTGACGTCGTGAGCTACCCGGTGCATTTTATTTATCCTTCGTAATTTCAAAGTGAATTTCATTATTGATGCCGTGTAATTTTCATTGTATTAACAGACTTTAATTACCTAGAGAATTGTTCATTGTTTAATGAGGAATTGGCGAAGGTAAGTAGGATAAAAAAAAAAATTACCATAATCGAAGCCTTTTAATCCTCGCTGTTTGCCGAATAAGGTTCCTGTCCTGTTCTGTCATGTTCTGTTCCTGCCCGTCTCTTTTCCCGGTAACTGACAGTTGAAAGGAAGGGATGCTGGCACCCAGATGGTTAGGGCATCTCCTTTTTTAGGCGTCGTTTCGCACCCGTCTCCTCTCCTCAGATCTTCAGTTGGCCTCTCTCTCTCTCTCTCTCTCTCTCTCTCTCTCTCTCTCTCTCTCTCTCTCTCTCTCTCTCTCTCTCTCATCTAGGGGCTTTGGGTTCGAATTTGTTTTCCGTCCCATGGTCGTAAAAGGGTTTGGGGGGGGGGAAACTTTCTTAATTTGTGCGCCAAGCCTCCCCAGGGTCATAAAGGGTCTGAGAATAGTATGACGTTAGTGGTGCAGGGGAGATACTGAAATGGAACGTTTTAAACGTTATAGCATGATTTTAGTTTTAGTTTTATTCATTGCTTATTCTGTAACGTTTTTTTCGTTATATATATATGTATATATATATATATTTTATATATATATATATATATATATATATATATATATATATATATATATATATATATATATATATATATATATATATATATATATATTATTTCTTATTCTTATATATATGATTCCTGGATTTCTTCTTTCTTCTTCTTCTTTTTCTTTTCTTCTTCTTCTTCTTCTTCTTCACTTGATTCCTGGACCAGGTGACTTTTTTTATTTTTCAATGAGCATTTGTGTGTGTTTAAATATATATTCTGTCATGCAGCATTATATATATATATATATATATATATATATATATATATATATATGTATATATACTGTATGTATATATATGTTATGTGTATGTATATATAAATATAGGTACTTATATATATTCACATATATGTAAAATATAACATATACTATATATATGTATATATGTACACTATATACACACATGCACGCATGTGTGCTATAAGTGTATTTTCCATGGCCTGCTGACACATTAATTATATAATGGCGAAGAATTAAATTTATGCGCACATGGGTGAATCAAATTTCTTTGGCTCTGGAAAATTAATTTATATATGCGGGAGAAATCATATGGCTGTGACGTCAAGTTCTGGGTCTTAAAATAAGGAAACAGCTGTTGCTATTATTTAAATAATTTGTTTAACAAAATAGTTTATGCCTTTTGCCAAAGGTTATGTATCTGAAAATGTTTATATTTTTAGAATGTTTAAAAAATTTTTGGCATTTTTTTCTGAAATTTATTTGATTTGTAAAAAATAATTTTAAAAAGGTTATCAAAAGACGTTTGTTTATAGACATTGCAACAAAAATTTGAAAATTTACTTGGAATTCGTTTTCTGAAATATATTTAATTTTAAAAAAATCACTTAAGAAGGTTATCAAAAGAGGCTCTTGCATGAGCATTGCAACATAAAGTTTTTAAAATTTATTTGTAATTTTTGTGAAGGTTTTTATTTTTAAAAATAATTTTAAAAAGGTCATCAAAAGACATTATTTTGTAGACGTTGAAACATTAATTTTTAAAATTAATTTGGGATTTGATCTCTGAAGTTTATTTGATTTTTAAAAAATAATTTTGAAAAGGTTATCAAAAGACATTTGTTAATAGACATTGCAACATAAAATTTGAAAATTGATTTGGAATTTTTCTAAAATTTATTTGATTTTTAAACATTCATTTTAAAAAGATTCTAAAAAGACATTTGCTTATAGACATTGCAAGCATAAAAAATAATTTTAAAAAGATTATCAAAAGAAACTGCAGTTGTGAAATTTGTCTTCCGAAATTTATTTGATTTTTAAAAAAATAATTTTTAAAAGATTATCAAAAGACACTCGTGCATGAGCATTGCAACATATATCGGACAAGACCTCGCAAAGAGACTTATAACCTTGCACTACTCAATTCCGTGTATATATTTCCTTTTACGTCGACTTCTATCGCCTAAGAATTTTTCTCTCGATTTCTGTGCTTGTTTTCTGCGCGCGGTTCCAGTTTCATGATTATGTGACCACAAAAGTGTCTTTAATTTCTTGAGTTTCATTTAAGTGTAATTGTTATCAATGTGATGTTTTGATATTTTGACACATTTGTTCCGCCGTTTTCCTGATGTGTTGAATCTCTCTCTCTCTCTCTCTCTCTCTCTCTCTCTCTCTCTCTCTCTCTCTCTCTCTCTCTATATATATATATATATATATATATGTATGTATATATATATATATATATATATATATATATATATATATATATATATATATATATATATATATATATATATATATAATTTATATAAATATATATATATATATATATATATATATATATATATATATATATATATATATATATATATGGTATATATATATTAATTCCCATGGCAGTTTCTTAAATTTCATATAAACCATCTTCATTTATATTCATTTTCCTTCTATTAACGCCTTCTTCTTCTTCTTTGTATTATTGTCTTCTTGTTGTTATTACTATTTTTTTTTTTTTTTGCCAAATTTCCAAACGCAACCTGAATATGTTAATGAACCTCAGCATCCCAAAAGTCGTTGGCCCCGATCTGGGCGAGCAATCCCCCCCCCCGTTTACACCCTCCCCTTTCTTCCTTCCCCTGCCCCTCCCCGCAGGAGTGGGCCCCTCTGTGGCCCTTTCTCTTAACCTACATATCCAGAAGGACATCCCAAATTCTCGTGGAGAGGCATCCTGGCCTATCTAGAGAGGCTTTGTTGCCGAGTTGGAATGTCGGTTTGCTTTGCGTGTGCGAATACGCTTACACACAAACGCGTACATGCAGATATATACACACATTATATATATATATATATATATATATATATATATATATATATATATATATATAGAGAGAGAGAGAGAGAGAGAGAGAGAGAGAGAGAAGAGAGAGAGAGAGAGAGAGAGAGAGAGAGAGAGAGACTGATAATGAAGTTGCTATGACGAAATTGCGCTGTAATATAAATTCACGTACTACAGCGTAAGCTCTTCATCCTATATCCAAACACAAGCACACACAAACACATACATACATGCATAGGCCTAAATACGTAAATAGACACAGACACCTGTTGATATTACGCAAAGCAGTATTTAACCCCTGTAATTTCTTTACATCCGTGTACTAAAACTCATCACTTTAAGCATCATCATTATTCATAGCATGCCACGCCCACTTTTTCGCAACAAGCCATTACGACAACATGCAACCTGTGGCCCGGCCCCCCAGAACGTTTTTCTCATTGATCGTTTTTCCCCATTATGGACGTTTGTTCCGTGACGACAACGTCACGTGACCTGAAATTGAATCGAGGGAAATGACAGGCAAACACTCTTTTAGTCAGATTAAAGCGAGAGAGAGAGAGAGGTTTTTTGTAAACTGGAGCTGCAATGAGAGAGAGAGAGAGATTTGTACTTTGTAAATTGGATTCGCAAGGCGACAGACAGAGGGATTTACTTTTTGTTAACTGGAACCGCAATGAGAGAGAAAGAGAGAGAGAGAGAGAAATTTGTATTTTGTAAATTGGATTCGCAAGGGGAGAGAGAGAGAGAGAGAAAGAGAGAGAAACTTACCTTTTGCAACCTGGAACCGCAATGTGTGTGTGTGTGTGTGTGAGAGAGAGAGAGAGAGAGTGAGAGAGGAAGAGAGAGAAAAATGCATTTTACCTTTAAAAATGCGATTTTTCGTAAACTGGAGCCGCAATGTGTCTGAGAGAGAGAGAGAGAGAGAGAGAGAGAGAGAGAGAGAGAGAGAGAGAGAGAGAGAGAGAAGCATCGGACATTCCAGCGCTCCCCAAACGCATGACACGAATATGCGTGTCAAGCTTATATTAGTTGAAAGGAATGGTAATAAGTAGAGAAAAATGTATTGTCACGTTCCAGCGCTCTTGCTTTTTTTTTTTTTATTTGCGTGTCAGGTATACATCAGGTATACCAACGCCCTATACAGGTAGTGTATTAGGTGGCTGGAATGCTATGGCACGGTGCGGTATTGTTTCCTGTGTAGGAATGAGGTTTAGGGAAAAGAATAAGGGAAGTATGGTTTGTTTATATATACGCGAGAGTAGATGTACTTGAATGAAATTGTTGCAGATTCTGAAGGTAACCCTTTTCTTTATAATTTTTATATATATATATATATATATATATATATATTTATATATTTATATATATATTATATATATAGTGTGTGTGTGTGTGTGTGTGTGTGTAGTATTTATTAACGACAATGCCCTCTTAACTTCTCAATTTCTTCACATTTTGGAAACGCTTGAAATCGAGAAGTTAATAGGGAAATGTGAATAATAATTACTACATATATATATATATATATATATATATATATATATATATATATATATATATAGATAGATAGATAGATAGATAGATAGATAGATAGATAGATAGATAGATGATATCCTGTAGCATTCCTTAAAAATAAAACTTAACGGAATAAATTCCGTTGAAATATCAAACCTTTCCGACAACATTCCTTTGACCGGAATATCTTGCCTCAGTCGTCCCGAATATTACCGATCTTATTATGTGGGTGACAACTCCAGTTGTTCCGCGAAGGCGTTTTGCTTGGCTGAGTAACGTTCATTTTTCGGTGAACGACGCCCTGAATAATAATTCTGAGGAACTTTCTTCTTGAATGTTAATTTTCTGGGAACGTTTTGATTGTTATTCATTGTGAATGGCACCCCTGGGAAAAATGCTTCTGCGTAGTCGGTGAGAATAACATCTGTTACGAAGTGAATTCTCTGTATCTGTTAACGATTCCTTTTTGAATGACGTTATTCATTACCATTCGTTTTGAATAACATTTTTATACAGTGATATCCAGTGTTTGATATTCGCTTTGCATATTGTTCAGTATGAATAACTTTCCTTTTTGAAATACGCTGTTTATTAAGGTAAATTGTGATAAAAATCGTGGGATAAGATTCATTTTGAATAACTTTCTTTTTGAATAATGTGCTTTTGAATAAAATTGCATGTTAATATTGTTCTTCCCGGATAATACCGGTTTATAAACATTTGCTTTGTAGAACATTCAATGTCAACGACATTCTTGTCTTGGGGTTATATGTGAGTAATGGTGAATTTGAATAACGTCCATTCATTAACATTCACTTTGAATAATATTCAGTTTGCCAACCTTCAGTATTTTCATGTGAAAGGTGGATTTTGATGTTTCTGTTTTGAAAATGTGGTCAAGAGGAAGGTCACCTGGAATTATCTACGTCCTGAGGTATTTTCCCGAGATGTAACCGAGTACGGGACCTTTCCCTGAAAAAAGTGGAACGCCAGATCTTAAAAACTAACCATAGAATTTTCTTGAAAATACTCTCATAGTGTCTCCCACACCCAAATTACTGCTTGTCTACTAAAACGTAACGTAACCTGACCTAGGGGCCGGGGAAAAAAAAAAAGGACTGGTGCAGCACTAGCATACATCTCAGGAATTTGCCGGGTGGGTTGTGATTTAAAAATCATTTCGTCAGTATTTATATAAAATCATTCGTATTAAGTGGCAGTATTTTGAAAATTGGATGAAATATCAAAGTAAATTAAGAAAGAGGTGTGGTTCGGAATGAAATATATAAGCGGTGTGTGTGTGTGTGTGCGTATGCAAGTAATTTCTTTTTTAAAAATTGGTATTTACTCGAAAACATTAGCGAAAAGGCGTCGCTCCCAGATTATTATTTGCAAGAAGTGAGAAAGAAAAAACCTCATCAGATAAAATTAACCGATATGAAAATTAAGTTTAAACAGTGTTATAAGAAAAGACGAAAAAGTTTCATAAAATGGCTAACAAAGGAACGCATTACATTAGTGAAACTCGCAACTTCCCATCAGCACTAGTGCTACATGTCACGAGAGAGAGAGAGAGAGAGAGAGAGAGAGAGAGAGAGAGAGAGAGAGAGAGAGAGAGAGGTTTCTATCAGGCAACTGCGTGCCTTCGTTACCATCAATCATGAGCCGTTCTGGAAGATCCATCTGTAATTTTCTGAAATCCCTCTGTAATTTTGTTAAGTACTCTGTAATTTTTTTAAATCCCTCTGTACTTTTCAGAAATCCTCCTGTAATTATTAGAGGTTCTTCTGTAATTTTCCAAAATCATTCTGTAATTTTCTAAAATCCTGTTGTACCTTTCTGAAACCCTTCTGTAATTTGCGAAAATCCTTCTGTACCTTTCCGAAATCCTTTGTTATTTTCCGAAATCCTTCCGTAATTTTCTAAAACCCTTCTGTATATTTCTGAAATCCTCCTGTTATATTTTTTGAAATCCTGTAATTTTCTGAAATCCTTCTTGAACTTTCTGAAATCCTTATTTAAGTTTTTGAAATCCTTAAGTAATTTTCTAAAATCCTTCTGTACCTTTCTGAAATCCTTTGTAATTTTCCGAAATCCTTTGTAATTTTCCGAAATCCTTCTGTAATTTTGTGAAGTACTCTGTAATAGCACAAATGAACGTGGTACTTTGAAAAATGCCCAATTCCTGTTTTTTAAATATCTCCGTGAATGAGCGAGGTCTTGTGGCCATGAATCTCGTGAGAATGGAATGAGTCTCTCTCTCTCTCTCTCTCTCTCTCTCTCTCTGTTTGACCTTTGTTTGGGCAAGTGAGTTTTTTTCACATGCTGAATAATAACAGAAGTGGAGTTAATTTTGGGTCGCTGGAAACGCAAAGGTGGAGTTTGTAATTTAGTACAACGTTTTAGTCAAGGATTTTCAAGACTTGTTAAGTTTTTAAACTTTGAAAGACTTATAATAAAGACTCATTATCCTCAAGGATTTTCAGGACTTGTCACGTTTTTAGAATGAACTTTATATACCAGATTCGTTAAACAGATTTCATGTATAGATATATATATATATATATATATACTTATGCATACACACACACAAAGAGAGAGATAGCATTCAGAATGTCGTCGCAGTATAGGAAAAATATAACCGTCTTTAAGTGAAAGGTCCAAGCCCACTTTGCAAAAATTTCTAACAATAACCTACATTACCAAAGAGACATGAAGAGAAAATTTAACCGTCTTTATGAAATATCCAATATATTTGCATAAATTTCTAACAATAATATATATATATATATATATATATATATATATATATATATATATTGTTTTAGGAAATAACCACCATTAAGTCAAATCTTAAAAGACATCTGGTAAACCCATTATTATGACCACCAAAATATCATTTTGGTCAGGAAGGTATTCTGTGGTCGGCAGAAAAAGAAAAAAAAATGGAGAAACTGGAATTCCTAAAGTAATAAATGTTCACGTGCTTGTGTGCGTGCGCGCTCACGTCGGCGCGCATGCACGCCCTCGCTGGGGGAGGGAGGGGTGCGGGAGGCAGATAGGTAGAGTAGTGCTTGCTTTGAACGTTCTTGAGGGAAAAAAAGTTACAAGAACATTCCTGTCATTTATTACTGTGTCAAAGAGAGTAGGTAGGCTCGTTATATATATATATATATATATATATATATATATATATATATATATATATATATATATATATATATATATATATATATATATGTATGTATGTATGTATGTATGAGCAAGTATGGATATTTTTTATACATCCATTGTGAGGTTCTAAAGAAATTTACTTGACGAAATTTTAATATTTTTCTATATTTTTCTATTTCAAAATATTGCATCAATATTATATATATATATATATATATATATATATATATATATATATATATATATATATATATATATATATATATATATATATATATATATATATGAGAGAGATAGAGAGAGAGAGAGAGAGAGAGAGAGAGAGACACTTAAGATAATGCCTGAAAGAAATCCTGGTCAATAAACATATAATTCAGACCTGTCAGTCCGCACACGTATCGTTCCTGTTACAACGACCCCTGTCATGTTTGAGAGTGTAAACAGGATATGAAATTGCGTCACTGGTTCCTGATCAACACCTCTCTCTCTCTCTCTCTCTCTCTCTCTCTCTCTCTCTCTCTCTCTCTCTCTCTCTCTCAGTTAGTTTATTATTACACATCATGTAAAGGAAAGTTTGATTGGTA